>NC_063204.1:2957935-2977935 GCF_017589495.1 Alosa alosa
ATTTTTGTGGACTTTACCTTAGGGGCAGAGCGTGCTCATTATTTCCCCTTGATTTAGCCTATGCCGTAACTATGCCCAAAATAATAAATCTGGGCAGCATCCAAAAACATTCAGATGGGCTATCATCCCATAGCCTTTCAGACTTACTTTAGGCCTAACCTATACCTATAAATAATTTCTTATCAAAAATATTTCTGGAAGCGTGCTAAACTCCTTACCTGGTTGTAGCCTCAGTTTTATCCATATGGAATCTTCAAAGGCTTAGCTATAATTCCAACCCTGTTTATAAAGCGAACCTGTCTGTTGCTGACAAGGCCTATCTCAAATTTCCGTTTTACTCTTCTACATAGAATAGGCTATAGTGCGCCAAACATTTCAAATCCGACTTTAAAAGCGACAAAGTGGACAGGCAAAATAAACTATTGCAGCATAGGCTACAAACAGTTTCCAAAATCAGTTTCAGTAGCCTACGCTCTGAAGCTGGCCCTAAGATCCGAGTGAGCCGGATAGGTTACATTACAACAGCAAGACAAAATATACACATTTGGACCAAAGGTCCATTTATTAGTTTTTTTTTTTTTTCAAACTGCAGAAATCAAATTATTAGGCTGTTATATAGAAGCGAAAAAAAAGCGTTATTAACGGTTTTGTGGATTTCAGAATACTGCGTTTCTGTTCGGAACAGTTGAAGACCATTTTGTTTTCGTTTCCGTTTCCGCTCCTCGTAAAATTCCGTTCATTTTCGGTTTTCGTTTTCGTTCCTTGAAACGGTTCGGAGCCCTGGTGCCAACCTCATATAACTATACGCCACAACAGTGCCAACCCAATATAAATATACGCCACAACAGCGCCAACCTCCTATAACTATATGCCACAACAGCGCCAACCTCATATAACTATAAGCCACAACACCGCCAACCCAATATAAATATACGCCACAACACTGCCAACCCAATATAACTATACACCACAACAGTGCCAACCTCATATAACTATACGCCACAACAGCGCCAACCTCATATAACTATACGCCACAACAGTGCAAACCTCATATAACTATATGCCACAACAGTGCCAACCACATATATACGCCACAACAGGGCCAACCTCATATAGCTATACGCCACAGCAGCACCAACCCAATATAAATATACTCCACAGCAGCACCAACCCAATATAAATATACTCCACAACAGCGCCAACCTCATATAACTATACGCCACAACAGCGCCAACCCAATATAACTATACGCCACAACAGCGCCAACCTCATATAACTATACGCCACAACAGTGACAACCTCATATAACTATACGCCACAACAGCGCCAACCTCATATAACTATCACAACAGTGACAACCTCATAATATATCATACAACAAGGCGCCAACCTCCTTATAGCTTCTCGCACAGCAGCTCATACAACAGAAAAAACCACAAGTACTCAATCTGCCTTAACCTTAACCTGTGTCTCCTAATCTTAACCTATCAAAAGTTTTCTTTTTATTTTTTGGCTTGTTGAATTTTGATATCCTAGAAACAGAAGTGAGATTTTCAATGCCCTACACTTGACTGTGTTATGCTGTGTGCATTAGTTGTGATGTAAAGGACGTGTGAAATAGTGAGTGTGAGAAGTTGGGCTATCTGTCACTGTGTGTGTGTGTGTGTGTGTGTGTGTGTGTGTGTGTGTGTGTGTGTGTGTCTGTGTCTGTGTGTGTGTGTGTGTGTGTGTGTGTGTGTGTGTGTGTGTAAAATGTGTGTGTGTGTGGGGTCGTGTGTGTGTGTGTGTACGTGTGTGTTTGTGTACGTGTGTGTGTACGTGTACGTGTGTGTGTGTGTGTGTCTGTGTGTCTGTGTGTCTGTGTGTGTGTGTGTGTGTGTGTGTGTGTGTGTGTGTGTTGGGTCCCAGAGATGAGCTATTCTGCTGCAGGTATTTGTGGCCACAGAGTTGGTGGCTTGAGGTTATGCGTATGTGTGCGTGTGTGTGCATGTGTGTGTGTGCATGCAGTCGCTATTAAAGCAGGCGCTCTCAGAGTAGTTGCTTTAGGTTAATGCTTCCTTCCGTTTCTGTCTGCCACTGTGTGTGCATGCGTGTGTGTGTGTGTGTGTGTGTTTGTCTGACTTCCTTGCTTGCTTTGGATTGCAGCAGTCCTGCCACAGGCAAAACCAGGTGAGGCTTGTTAGCGTTGCAAGCTGCTAGCCTGCTCTCAGAAACTACTTCTGTGCTGCGCGCCTTAGAGTGTGCTCTGCCCAAAGCTCTCGCATGAGCATTGCATCTTGGGACCAAACCCCAAACTGATTTATCCTAATGAGTGTCCAGTCCCTAGCCGCCTGGACTGCCGTGGCGTGTTGTCCTGCGGGCTTTCTAAAACTGCCTTAGAGGAGTGTGTAAATGGCCTGTGTGTGTGTGTTTTTGTGTGTGTGTGTGTGTCTTGTGCGTGTGTGTGTCAATTATTGTGGTCTTGGTAATGTCGTGTGTGTGTGTGTGTGTGTGTGTGCGTGTGTGTGTGCGTGTGTGTCGCAATGAAATGCTTGTGTGTGTGTGTGTGTGTGTGTGTGTGTGCGGGCCCTGTGTGTGTGTGTGCGGGGCCGTGTGTGTGTGTGCGGGCTCTGGCTCCCACTGTAGTGTAGCAGCGTGGCCATCAGAGCTGGTTATTTGAGAGGAAATAACACATTTGTCATTTGTTTTCATTGCACATGTGAGTTACTATTAGTGACCCTACACTTGGGGATTAATGTGTTTGCACAGTTATGGGAAATGAGTTTGCTGTTTGTGTGTGACTGGGCATGGGGGAAAAGTGTGTGTGTGTGTGTGTGTGTGTGTGTGTGTGAGAGAGAGAGAGAGAGTGTGTGAATGGTAGCACATGTGTATGCTGTTGCTGCGTTGCTGTCGTGTATTTTTGTGCAATGGTTGTGTGTGATCCATCATTGTGTGTGCAGACGGTTGTGTAATTATTGCGTTAGTAGTAGCTGTGTGTGTATTTTTTTTTATGTGTATTTATGTCTATATGTATGTATATACAGCTCTGGAATGAAGAGACCATTGCACATTATTCTGATGTCATCCTACAGTTGCTGAGTGCCGTAATGAGTTAACCGTCATGTTCAAATTTGCCTCTTAATTTTTGGTCTCTTAATTTGGAATATGTAAACTCAGACATCAGAAAATGAGCAGTGGTCACCGTCATTCTTTCCAGGCACTGTATGTGTGTGTGTGTATATATGTGTATATATTGTCCAAAGCGACATACAAATACAAAAACAATACAATACTTAAATTTAACAGGAAACAATTTGAAATGTTGGTCAGACTACATTTGGGAATAGCAATAATAACAACAATGTCAATTCAATCAATAGCCCTAATGAAATAAACAATGAAAATGAAGGAGAAAATAGAGATAATAAACAATGATGTCCATTTAATCCAATAATATAAAAACAATAACATGGTAAGAGACATTTAAGGAGAATATCAATAATAAACAACAATGTGAAATTAATCAACAGCCTAATGAAAATAAACAATACTATACAAACCATAGCATAAAACATTGAACTAAGTGCATGTTGATATATATATATATATATATATCACACACACACACACACTCAAACACACATCTACATATATTGTGTGTGTGTGTGTGTGTGTGCGTGCGTGCGTGTGTGTCGCGTGCTGGCGTGTGTGTGTGTCTTGGTAGCTCTGGCTCCACTGTAGTGTAACGAAGCGTGGCCATCAAGAGCTGGTTATTTGAAGGGAAATAACACATTTGTCATTTGTTTTCATTGCACATGTGAGTTACTATTGACCCTACTTGGGGATGTGTTGCACAGTTATGGGAAATGAGTTTGCTGTTTGTGTGTGACTGGGCATGGGGAAAAGTGTGTGTGTGTGTGTGTGTGTGTGTGTGTGTGAGAGAGGGAAGTGTGAATGGTAGCACATGTGTATGCTGTTGCTTTCGCGTTGCTGTCGTGTATTTTTGTGCAATGGTTGTAGTAGCGATCCATCATTGTGTGTGCAGACGGTTGTGTAATTATTGCGTTAGTAGTAGCTGTGTGTGTATTTTTTTTTATGTGTATTTATGTCTATATGTATGTATATACAGCTCTGGAATGAAGAGACCATTGCACATTATTCTGATGTCATCCTACAGTTGCTGAGTGCCGTAATGAGTTAACCGTCATGTTCAAATTTGCCTCTTAATTTTTGGTCTCTTAATTTGGAATATGTAAACTCAGACATCAGAAAATGAGCAGTGGTCTCGTCATTCTTTCCAGAGCTGTATGTGTGTGTGTGTATATATGTGTATATATTGTCCAAAGCGACATACAAATACAAAACAATACAATACTTAAATTTAACAGGAAACAATTTGAAATGTTGGTCAGACTACATTAAGGAGAATAGCAATAATAAACAACAATGTCAATTCAATCAATAGCCTAATGAAATAAACAATGAAAATGAAGGAAAATAGAGATAATAAACAATGATGTCCATTCAATCAATAATATAAAAACAATAACATGGTAAGAGAACATTTAAGGAGAATATCAATAATAAACAACAATGTGAAATTAATCAACAGCCTAATGAAAATAAACAATACTATACAAACCATAACGCATAAGAAGCGCTTATTGAACTAAGTGCATGTTGATATATATATATATATATATATCACACACACACACACTCAAACACACATCTACATATATTGTGTGTGTGTGTGTGTGTGTGTTTGTAGTGCGACGCGTCTGGGCCAGATCACTGAGCAGCAGAGGCAGTTCCTTCTACAGCAACAGCAGCAGATCCAACACCTCCTTACCTCCCCACAGACCACTCAGGTGAGCGCACGCACACACACGCACAGGTACACGCACAGGTACACACACACACACACACACACGCACAGGTACACACACGCTGCGCACAGGTACACCGCCACTGCAGCACACGGTGCCTGCGCTGGAGTACACACACACACGCACAGGTACACACACACACACACAGGTGTACACACACACACACACACACACACACACACATTTGCCCCATGCTTCATCACAACTCATCTCATGTCATCCCATGTCCACTGTCTGTCAGTCAGTTGCTGGACCAGTGACCATTCAACTCAATACCCTGAGCTCTCTCAACCCCTCTTCCAAATCCAGCTTAGTGTGACTTGTGTGTTAAGCAGGTGTGTGTGCATGTGTGTGGTTGTGTGTTGTGTGTGGTTGTGTGCGTGCGTGTGTGTGTGTTGTGTGTGGTTGTGTGTGTGTGTGTTGTCTGTGTGTTGTCTGTGTGTTGTGTGTGTGTGTTGCGTGTGTGTTGCGTGTGTGTTGCGTGTGTGTTGTGTGTGTGTGTGTTGCGTGTGTGTTTTGTGTGTGTGTGTGTGTTTCTGTGTTGGTAATGTGCACTTGTGCACCAGGAGCAGCAGCAAGTCCTGCTGTATCAGCTAATGCAGCAGCAGCAGCATCAGCAGCAGCATCAGCATCATCTCCAGCAGCAGCATCAGCAGCAGCATCAGCATCATCTCCAACAGCAACAGCAGCAGCAGCATCAGGACCTCCAGCAGATGCAGCAACTCTCCTCTTCCTCCTCCTCCACCTCCTCCTCCTCCATCCAGCTGCACCCCCTCAGCGGCCTGCTGCCCTCTGCCCACGGGGGCCCCTCTGCCAACCCCTTCCTGGCCATGCACTCGGACACTGCTGCAGCCGCCACCGCACAGAAGAACGCCGTGGAGTGTGTGTGTGTGGAGGTGTGTGTGTGTGTGTGTGTGTGTGTGTGTGTGTGTGTGTGTGTGGAGGTGTGTGTGTGTGTGTGGAGTGTGTGTGTGTGTGTGTGTGTGTGTGTGGAGGTGTGTGTGTGGGAGGTGTGTGTGTGGAGAGGTGTGTGTGTGGAGGTGTGTGTGTGTGTGTGGAGGTGTGTGTGTGTCTAAAGCAGAGGGGTGTGTGGTGTTGAGAGGGGAGCAGAGCATGCGTGTGGTCTGTGGTTTGAAGAGGGGTCTCCACCACATTGACCACCAGAGAGCTGGTTTCTGGCTCCTCCTGCTCCTCCGTTCCCCCCAGAGCTCATCTCACTCCCATCTCATGTGCTGCCTCACGGCTTCAGGACATTTGAGCTGCTGCAGGATTTGCACCCAGTTAACACCTGATCTTTTCATCTTTCTGCTTTTTTACCCTTTTTTATTCTCTCTCTGCAATTCTGGGTTTCTCCCATTCTGTCTCTCTATCTTCTCTCTTCTTCCCTCCCTCTCTCTCTCTCTCTGCCCCTCCCTCCTCTCTCTCCTCTCTCTCTCTCTCTCTCTCTCTCTCTCTCTCTCTCTCTCTCTCTCTCTCTCTCTTGCTCTCTCTCCCCCTCCCTGTCTTTCCCTCTCTCTCCCTCCCTTCCTCTCTCTCTATTGCTCTCTCTCCCTCCCTCTCTCTCCCTCCCTCCCTCTCTCCCCCTCCCTCTCTCTCCCTCCCTCTCTCTCTCTCTACAGAGGTTATCAGAGAAGGCGGTGTCTGTGTCGGGTCAGGAGAAGACCTGACGTGGCTGGTCTGGTCTGCCTGTAGGACAGCACTTCACCCCACCAACCTCTCTCTCTCAGGGGCCTCGCCAGATCCGCACCACAACCAGAACCAGAACCAGGACCAGGACGCACTCTCCACCACCGCACCACCCTCACCCGCACAAAAACACCACCCAAACCCAGTACAAAACACCAACCGCCACCCTCACCCACACCACACAACCCCACACAACCCCACCCCACAGAACACCACACCACCTCACCACCAGGCGTTCCACACGACGCCAACACGCTCATGACACGAAGTTGGAATACTTAACGGGCTTTCGACTGGGGCTGGGTAAGCTGGCCTCGGGGAAAATAGCTGGGTCTGGGCCGCCCGTGCACCTGACCCGGCCCGAACACTTCACACGCTCAGCTGCTATGGACACAGGAAGTGACACGAGTCCAGGGAGGGCGGTGCTAGGGCTGCTATTGGCTGGAGACGGTGCTACTGGGAGGGGTCATCAGGTCAGATCAGGTCGTAGGATCAATCGTGCTGTCCTCTCTTCTCTCTTCTTTTTCCCGTTTTTAATTGTGTTCTTTTTGATTTTGAAAAGAATCTCTGACCACTGTTACCTCTCAGAGCTTGTCCTTTAACACAGAGTTTTAACAAGCATAGAGAAAGCTGTAATATAATACTAATAAATGCTGACGACACTTGGACTCCCCAATGATCTTGGAGGATGGGGCCAGCGTTATGGCCGCTTAAATTGTTGATTTGTGTGGACGTGAGAATCCTGAAGTGACCTTTCACGCGGCTGCCTTCTGCCCGACTCCTGCTGGTCTCCAGCCACACCAAGCATTCCAAATCTCCCTGCACTCTCTCTCTTAGAGCACCTACCTCTCTTGCGCGCTCACACACACACACACACACACACACACACACTCACACACACACACAGACACACTCTCACACAAACGCACACTCACACTCTCACACACTCACACACACTCACACACACTCACACACACGCACACACACGCACACACACTCACACACTCTCTCACACACACACACCTGGACCAGCAGCTACGAACCCAAACCAAGTGCCTGGCGATCTCCACCCCACACTCCCACACCCCCAAACCCCCAGCGTGATCAGTAGGCAGAATAAACTATGAACTTTTGGTCTGCTACCATACTGATTCACTCACTCACTCACTCACTCACTCACTCACTCTCTCTCAGACTCTTCTTGTTTGATTATTAATGAGTTGCTTAAGGAACTGTCCACTTTGACTACTTTTGCAAAGATGTTTTGATGTTTTGAGATACTACCCAGAATATCTGTGCTGCCATTGAAATAACAACTTTATATTGTCCTCCTTATTTATTTGCAATTTGTTTTGCATACATCAGGCACAAGAATACTATATTTTAGGAGGTATCAGTTTGTTCTTCAAGCTTTTTTTATAGTATTGTACAAAATACTTTTGACACTCAAGAACCCTTGGGATCCTCTTGTGAAAGTTTTGATTTAAATAAATTGTCCTGTATTAGAAAGATTGAAAGACTTGACAATTTAAAACGGAGGTTCTTGGTCTTGTACATAGGGCATTTTTCCTTTGTGTGTAAAGCTTGAGGACATGGCTTGCAATCATGGACAAGCTGTTGAAAGATTTAGCTAGCCTAGTTTTACCTCCTTTTTGTACATACGTGTTGGTATTCACCTAGTTGGTGTGAAGGATTGTCAATACAGAGTCAGTTCATGTTTGTGTGTTTAAAATAATGTCGACCAACCAGAGGACCAGTGACTGGAAAGTGTTAATTTATTTTTTATATGTGCAGGGACATTTTTGTTATGTTTTGCTTCTTTTTCTCAATGTCATTTTATATAGATCACCATGGCCCTCGTATTTCCATACCATCGTCAATTTTGTATCGCAAAATATGCAAATTCTCTTTTGTATGTCTGAGCACCAAAAGAACATTATAGGTCCTAACTCTTTGCTGAGAAAAGGCAGAACATCTTGATATGGTTGTGTACATTGACTGTTTTATTGAATTAAAATCAGTTCACAGCGTGTGTTGAAGTCCATTTTGTAATCTGATTTTTCTTTACTTTGCAAACAGTGGTTTAATAAAGAACCTACCTACCTCCCCAATCTTGTACAGTTAAGACATGGTCTATTTCTTCATTATGCATGGCATAATTTTTGAATCAGAAACGCAATTGTCGGGTGAAAATCATATGATTCAGAAATTGTGAATAGCATTTTTATATTTATTTATCAGATACTTTTTCACCAAACTAGATATATAATGACAGTATTTTGTAGTATGTATATCGAATATGTAATATTTATTATAAGTGTGATACAAATCTGAGGGTCCTTGTTCCTCTGAACTTCATATAGTCCTGTAGGAGTAGAACTTCATATAGGAGTAGAACTTCATATAATCCTGTAGGAATCGAAGTTAGTCTCCCCATTCAACACGTCAGAAACTGCCCATTGAAAGTTTTTGAATATGCTATCGGCTAAAATATATAAGCTTCTGACTATCTTGTGTAAGATCCCAAGCTGGAGGACATGTGCATGGGTGGGCTGCTGCATCAAATCAATACATCTTTTCTCTTCAAGGTTTCCGTTGGTGCTACACATTTGGCAGTTTGGATTTACACCTTGTTCTCTCTCACACACAAACACACACATACACTTAGTTATTCTGTCCAGATTAATGGTAAAAACTGACTGACATTAGTCGAGCAATTTGAGATTATAATCTGTATTAATGTGTTCTATCCTGTTAGCTGAATCAGACTAGTATAAGTATATATACTCTTTTGATCCTGTGAGGGAAATTTGGTCTCTGCATTTATCCCAATCCGTGAATTAGTGAAACAGACTCAGCACACAGTGAACACACGGTGAGGTGAAGCACACACTAATCCCAGCACAGTGAGCTGCCTGCAACAACAGCGGCTTCGAGGGGGCAGTGAGGGGTTAGGTGCCTTGCTCAAGGGCACTTCAGCCGTGCCTACTGGTCGGGGTTCGAACCTGCAACCCTCCGGTAACAAGTCCGAAGCACTGACCAGTAGGCCACGGCTGCCACTAGAACTAGGGTTCTTCTATCCCCTCTCCTTAGGTCTGGAAGACCAGAACATGGCTCTCCTTTTTCTCTCCTCTTCTCTCTCCTCTCTCCATCTCCATTCTATCTTCCCTCTATCCCTCTCTCTCTCCCCAGGGTGTCCCAGGCTTCAGTCTCGTCCCCTGCTGTGAGTGAGGCAGGCATCACCTTTCTGCTTAATCCCACCCTCTTCAGCTCACAGAGTGCCCTCCGACCCCTGACCTCTCACCCCTCGCCCCCACCCCCTCATGGCAGCTGTGACGGCAGCAAATCTAGCCCTGATCTGGGTAGGTTCCACACTAGACTAGAACCCTGATCTGGATAGGTTCCACACTAGACTAGAACCCTGATCTGGATAGGTTTCACACTAGACTAGAACCAGGGCCCTAATCTGGATAGGTTCCACACTAGACTAGGACCAGGCTCCGGGTCCTTAAAGACCAGAAGAGCTCTTTGGAGGCCCAGAACCTGGCTTTACACTGTCATCTTCTGGTTATCTTGTATTGTATGTAGAGGTAGACTGGTATTCATTGTTATTCTAAGGTCTCCTTTTACACTGTAGCTTAGATGCCGGTCCTCAGTTGTAAGTTGTTTTGGAGATGAAATGAGTGAATGTGACTGTTTCTATGAACCTTTGCTGCTGAGATATGAGTTCCAGCTGTTCTTTTGCACCTTCAGTTCTGCTATCAGGCTAAGCATGCTTAACTAACACATTACTATTTATAGCACATTCATAAGAACTGACTAACATTTCTTAAAGTGCAGTATTATGCGCTGTGAGGTATTGATGGATGTGTGCAGTCTGACAGATAAACAGCATTGCATTGGGATGTGAGATTCTCATGTCATGTGTGATCTCCACCAGATCGGCCCAGATGTGTCGTCAGGCAGCTCAGACACACTGTAGCAGTTTATTTACGCTGCCTGGGATGAGATCGGGATCTGGACAATTAACACGAGAGAGCTGTTCCACTGCAAGTGGTGGCAGTAGTGTGTGTGTGTGTGTGTATGTGTCGTCACAAGCTCAAATGCACTTACACAAAGCAGATGCTACGGGGTTGTTTTGGTGGTTGTGTTGACGCATGTGTTGTGTTGGGGAAAAAAAAAAAACCGAAAAACTTCCCAAAGCGCGAGACAAAATAAATAGAAGGGATTAGTGTTGAAAGCGGTTTTGGTTTTTTGTGGGGGGGTTGGATGTTCATGGGAGGTCCTTCATGTGATCCTTCACTTCCCCAATGCTCCCATACTCCCTTCCTCAAACACTCCCACACACACACACACAGAGTCTGTGCCAGGTGCAGCACTGGGGGCTGGAGACACTAGGACCTGGGGGAGGCTTCTGTTTCACCGTGGTTGCTCGCCTGGAATGGACTCGGCTTACAGGTGAGGAAACCGAAGCCGCCTGTAGACGCTGCGCCGGGGGGAGAGGACTGATTTATGCCTCGTTAGTCCAGCTCTTCACCCAAGCTCCTCCACACACACACACACACACACACCCTCCGCCCTAAAGAGAAGCCGAAAACAAAGAGAAACAAAGGGGGTTGTAATTGCCCAATAATGGACACTTGTCCAAACCACAGCCAAGTTTAGAGTGACTCCGGAGAGCCGACTCCAAGCCATCTGTTAACGGCAGAGACTCCATTGAGTTGCAGTGTAGACCTGTTGCAGGTACCACAGGAAAGTGTGGGTGTGTGTGTGTGCGTGTGTGTGTGTGTTCCTGGTCTCAGGGATAGGGATGTTCAAGAGTATGAACCAGCACACCAGGGGTTACTCGGGGGGAACCCCCCCTTCACACACACACACACACACACACAATGTGCTTGCTGTGTCCTGTTTCGCTTTCCTTCCTGCTGCGTCATCTCTCCTTCTCTTCATCTATCAAGTCTCTACTCCCTCTTTTCCTCACCAGCTCCATCCCCCTCTCCCTACAATCCCTCTCTCTTCCTCTCTATCCCCCTCTCCTTTCTCCTCCCTCCATCCCTCTCTCCCTTCCTCCCTCCTTTCCTTCCTCTTCTCACACCTCTTCCCACCAACACGCGTCATCTCCCCACTGCTACATCCAGGGAGGAGCAATTACATATCCACAATCAGCCAGAGTACATGTTGTGTGTAGTGTGTGTGTGTGTGTGTGTGTGTGTGTGTGTGTGTGTGTGCTGGGTGGTGACCGACTGCTGTGAGGTTACTCTCTCGTAGCATGTGTGGGGCTTTTGCTGCTAGTCTCTGCTACAACTCTGATGGGGCTCTCTCTCTCTCTCTCTCTCTCTCCCCCTCCCTCTCTCTCTCTCTCTCTCTACATTTCTCTATCTCTTTTTTTTGCATCTGTACCCTTTCCTCTCCCCACTCACTCCTTCAGTCTCTTCCCTCCCTCTCTCTCTCTCTCTCTCTCTCCCTCTCTCTCTCTCTCGCTCTCTCTCTCTCCATCTCTCTCTCTCTCCCTCTCTCTCCCTCTCTCTCTCTCCCTCCACTACACCGCAGCCCTACTGAGTACTCAGCGATACCCAAGTCCTCTCTCTCTCTCCTCCCTCTCCCTCTCCCTCTCTCTCTCCTCTCTCTCTCCTCTCTCTCTCTTCCTCTCCCTCTCTCTCCTCTCTCTCTCCTCTCTCTCTTCCTCTCCCTCTCTCTCTCTCTCTCTCTCCTCTCTCTCTCTTCCTCTCTCTCTCCCTCTCCCTCTCTCTACTTAGCTATGTCCAAGTCCTCTCTCCCCCCTCTCTCTCCCTCTCTCTCTCTCTCTCTCTCTCTCTCTCTCTCTCTCTCTCTCTCTCTCTCTCCCTCTCCCTCTCTCTCAAATTCTCTCAAATTCAAATTAGCTTTATTGGCATGACAGAAAAAACATTGTGTTGCCAAAGCTTACACATGTGGTATAATTGTACAGATATAAATGATACAAATAGAAATAATGGTAAAAAAATAATACAAATGTATACTAATTAGGCAAAATAATAAAGTGAAATGTAGGATGGAAAAGGACTCCATAAGGACTTTCCCAATCTTTGACACTCTCTCAGGAATTCTACTGCTATTGTCGCACAATTGTGCCCTCCCAACAAATACGGGAGCTTGTCTTCATAGTCATCTCTTGGTTTCCATGTCTGCCTGGGCCTACACAATAGTATGTTCTCCGTGCTTTGTCAACCAGATCTTTAATAACCAGATTAAAATTGCCTGTGAAGGAAATATTTTGGGTAATAGTTATAACTTGTCACTTGTGAAGGTCTGTTTTCACCAAGGGTGAAATTATATTTATTCTCGAACGTGTCTTTTTTTGAAATATCATTATTTTTTTTATTTTTTTTATTTATGGGAAGGTTCCAAATTTGAGAGCAATTTTCCAGGATTGACAGACTCTCTTGTAGCCCCTCCTCAGTTGAGGACAGAAGTAGGAGGTCATCTGCGAACAGGAGACATTTAATGTCTCTACCCCCAATTGTGACTCCTGATAGTTTGGATTTTGCTGTCTGATGTTAGATCATTGATATATAGATTGAAAAGTATAGGGCTAAGACTACAACCTTGCCGAACACCTTTGACTTGTTTACTGTAAAGTATGACATTCTTTTATCATCTATTTTGACACAACATCTGTTGTTATATATCTTTTATAAGGTCATATAGATTCTCCCCCATATCCCATTTTCTATCAGTTTGAGCAAGAGTCCATCATGCCAGACTGAATCGAAGGCCTTCTTGAAGTCTACAAAGCATCCAAAAGGTTTTCCTCTGCTGGTGTTCTGTACATATTTTTTCTGTATGTCTGTAATGTATATATGTGGTCAGTTGTTCTGTGTTTTGGCCTAAACCCGATCTGAGAGTTACTTAGAATTTTATTTTTCTGTAGGAATTCCACCAAACTGTTGTTTATGATGTTACAGAAAAACTTTCCTAAGTTGCTGCTTACAGTACACATGCCTCTGTAGTTGTTTGGATCTAGTTTGTCTCCGTTTTTGTGGATTGGTACGATTTGATTTTCTTTCCATGGCCGTGGGAAATGACCAACAGCTAGAATCAGATTGAAGTTGAGAATGGCTTCAGTATTGGTCTGCTGTCTCTCTCCCTCCCCTCCCCTAGCAGACATATTTGGCTTCTATGCATTCATCTATGCATCTCTCATTTTCAGGACCTATACCCACTTAAAACACACCACACACACACACACACACACACACACACATACATCTTTGCATGCATGTTTACCTCTACTTCCTCTCTCTCTCTCCTCCCTCTCACCCTCTCCCCTCTCTCTCTTCTCTTCCCCCCCTCTCTCCCTCTCTTCTCCCTCTCTCTCTCTCTCCCTCTCTTCTCCCTCTCTCTCTCTCCCTCTCTCTCTCTCACTGTCTCCCCCCCTCTCCCCCTCTCCCTCTCTCCCTCTCTCCCTCTCCCTCTCTCTCTCTTCCCCTCCCTCTCTCTCCCTCTCTCTCTCTCTCTCTCTCTCTCTCTCTCTTTCTCTCTCTCTCTACGCTGGCCTCTGATGGGTTCCAGCTGCCTAGTCACTGCGGAGGGCACCATGCACTTCCATCTGCTTCTGCTTTGGTAATTAATAGCTCACTTTCCTCTCTCCCTGCTCCCCTCTGCTCTCCTCACCCCCCCACACACACACACACACACACACACACACACACACACACACACACACACACACACCTTCTTTATCAGTGCTGTCACTCATTTCCAGGCTGTTTAAACATGCCGTGCTCCAACCAACTGCCCCCCCACACACACACACCTCCTCCTCCTCTCAAATACTACTCTCTCTCTCTTGTGCACACACACTTACACACACACACACACAAACACACACACATAAACACACACACACATAAACACACACACACACACATACAGTGTCCACCGGGTCTCAGATGAAAGGAACACAGAGATAAATATGGTGAGGACGCTGAGACAAAATAAATCTTCATTTTACTCATAGTGTGTGTGTGTGTGTGTGCATGCGTGCGTGCGTGTGCGTGTGCGCGTTTGTGTGCGTGCGCGTGCGTGTGCGCGTGTGCATGTGCTTGCGTGCATGTGTGCGTGCATGTGTGTGTGTGTGCGTGCGTGCGTTGTGTGTGTGTGTGTGTGTGTGTGCGTGTGTCTGTGTGTGTGTGTGTGCGTGCGTGTGTCTGTGTGTGTGTGTGTGTGTGCGTTGCGTGCATGTGTCTGTGTGTGTGTGTGTGTGTGTGCATGTGTGCGTGTCGTGCGTGTGTCTGTGTGTGTGTGTGTGTGTGTGTGTGCGTGCGTGTGTGTGTCTATGTGTGTGTGTGTGTGTGTGTGTGTGTGCGTGCGTGCGTGTGTGTGTGTCAGGCTCTCGGCCTCTCTGCTCTGCTCTGTGCTGTGTCTCTCTCTCTGCTCCAAGTCACTCCATGGGAACGTCCCCATCTGCTGCTGAAAGCTTAAGGGCTCTCCACTGCTCCCCGTATGGGCAGGGGCCAGTCTAGAGCCTCTGAACCTCAAGAGGCTGGACAGCATGCGAACAGAAAGCCTACACACACACACACACACACACACACACACACACAGAGAAGCTTCTCTTGAGAAAGGGGGAACAGGAGCACAAAAAGACAAGCTAGCGTTACCTAATTGACAAATTGGATTTGGAATGAAAGAAATGTATGTGGAGGGGCTTTTAAATGATTTCTAATTTGATGTTGGAAATATACACATGGTCTGTACATGCTGCCATGCTTTCTCTCTTAGAATGACTATGTGCAGTACCTTTCAACAGGCAAAAAAAAGTGTGTGTGTGTGTGGGTGTGTGTGTGTGTGTGTGTGTGTGTGTGTGTGTGTGTGTGTGTGTGTGTGTGTGTGTGCATGTTTTTTGTCAGGCACCCACATGGCCAGTCCCGGGGTCCTCAGTCAGCTGCTGGAGCTGTGGGGCTGGGGACCGGGCAGGCTGATTGAAGCCGATCGATGATGGACGTGAGTGTGGTCAGGAACAAGGCAGCGAGGGCTTGAGGAAGGGAGTGGGCGTGTTCTCTGGCCGACAACACCCCCCCGCCCCCCTCCATCCCACCCCGAATATGAATGAACAAAATGGAAGGAGAGCTCAGGACTGAATGTGTGTGCGTGTATGTGTGTGTGTGTGTGTGTGTGCGTGCATGCATGCATGCGTTTGTGTATGCGTGTGTGTGCATTTGTGTGTGTGTCAATAAATTGATTTCAGAAGTTTTTTTTAAAAACAAATAGGTTTTCCCATAATTTCAACCAGGATTTTTAAAAATAAAATAGCAGCATTTCTGTGAAACTGTCCTCTACAGAAATCATTTATAAGAGTTGATTTTCCTCTGCTTGCCTAATAACCTGTAAAGATGAACAAACTGCAAAAGTAAATCTAAAAGTGGAAATACTACATTAATCCATCCATGCTTCATAAATGGCAAATTAAGTAATACTTGAAATCAATTTAAAATTGCCATCACTACACACACACACACACACACACACACACACACACACACACAGACAGACAGACAGCTTTCCCTGAGCTGTCATCATATATCCTGCTGGTGAGTCTGAAGTCACTGAGCCCCAAGTGTAGATCCCTCAGTCAGTGTCGCCTTTGTGCTGCAGTTACCCCCATGCGGTTTGGTCACCCACCCACACACAAACACACACACGGAAACACACACTCACTCACTCACACACAAACACAAAACACGGAAACACACACTCACTCACTCACACACAAACACAAAACACTCACTCACACACAAACACACACACACACTCACTCACTCACTCACTCACAAACACACACACACTCACTCAAACACACACACACAGGGCTTTGGAGTTGGACCACCACAGGTTTGCCTCCTGTTGGAAAATGGTCCCTGTATGTCCGGGTCGAGCTCAGACTCTCTTCACAAGCTCATTCTTCTGCTTCATAACCCCCCCCCCACCCCTCACACACACATCACACACACATCACACACATCACACACACATCACACACACATCACACACCTCTCATGGCTTTACATCTCTTTCCCTCTCTCTCTCTCTCTCCCTCTCTCTCTCTCCCTCTCTCTCTAGCACTCCCTCCATCTCTCCCTCTCTCTCTCTCTCTCTCTCTCTCTCTCTCTCTCGTTCCCTTGGTCCCTATCTTCCCGTGTCTCGTATGGAATTGTTTAGGAATTCCACAAGCAATCACTTTGAATTCCTCTAATTTTTTTTCTGTTGAATTTATTTATTAATTTAACATAATTTTACAACAATGTTCTCTCTGCAAACTAAAAAAACATTTAACATGATTTTAAGGATGAATAAACTATAGCAATTGACTATAACATATGTTGAAAGTCATAATAAAAATTACAGACATGAAAAAAACATGTAGTATAATGCCCCAAGAAACGGCTACAGTAAACAGAAAGCATTCTACTGTCAATGAACATGAGGCTGTTTTCAGTGAGAGGGGTACAGGCAGGGTAGTGTCAGAGACGGATAAACATATGATGTGTGTGTGTGTGTGTGTGTGTGTGTGTGCATGAACATAAATGGTGTGTGTGTGTGTGTGTGTGTGTGCATGAACATAAATGGTGTGTGTGTGTGTGTGTGTGTGTGTGTGTGTGTGTGTGTGTGTTTTTTGCATGAACAGTTTGAGTACATGCTGTATGTGCTTTCTCATTGATTAACAGTGAGAGTTGTGCTTGACCTTTGTGTATGAGTGTCACTTTGCATTATAAGCGACTGATGTGTTTTTTTTTTGTTGTTGGGGGGTTAAATTAAAAGTATTTGCGTATGTATGCATATGTTAATGTGTGTGTGTGTGTGTGTGTGTGTGTGTGTGTGTGTGTGTGTGTGTGTGTGTGTGTGTGTTACCAGTGTGGCCTTGTTCCAGAGGACTGGTGAGATGGTGAGTGTGTGTGTGTGTGTGTGTGTGTGTGTGTGTCTGTGTGTGTGTGTGTGTGTGTGTGTGTGTGTGTCGTGTCTGTGTGTGTGTGTGTGTGTGTGTGTGTGTGTGTGTGTGTGCGTAATAAGTGTGTGTGTGTGTGTGTGTGTGCGTGTGTGTGTGTTTGTGTGTGTGTATGTGTGTGTGTGTGTGTGAGGGAACATCAGAGGTGGGTGACCCCCAGATGGGGAAGGGGTGGGGGCACACACACAGTTATGCAAAGCCCTGAGTGACACTAATCCAGCCTGTCACTCTGCCGCTGCACTCTAGCCACTCTGACATCTGCTCGCCACTCTGAGAGTGTGTATGCACACACGCCCACTCACACACACACATACACACACACACACACACACACACACACACACATACAGACACACTTACATTTGCGCACACACACACACACGCCCTCACACACACACACACACACACACACACACACACGTACGGAGACACACTAACATTTGCACACACACTCACACACACACACACACGTACGGAGACACACTAACATTTGCGCACACACACACACACACACACAGTCATAGTGAGAGGCACATGCACACGATTCACTCCTCAACTCGTATGAGAAATTGATCAATAGTCATGTTTTTTCTCCTCTGCCGACTCTGTGTATGACTATCCCACTCTCTCTCTCTCTCTCTCTCTCTCTCTTGTTCTCTCGTTCTCTCTCTCACACACACACACATTTCCCCTCCCTCCTTCTTCTCTCTTCACTGTTCCTCCCTTTCCCCCTCCATCTTGCCTCAATAACAGCCTCCCTGGCAGCACTGAGCTCTCACTGTCTGCCTTGGTGCAAAACCAAAGGGTGGGAGACATTCCACTCCCAGACTCAAATTTTACTCAGGAAATGTGCTAATTGCGTGTTCTAATTTATACAAGCTTGCTGTGATTTTAACCAATTATAAATCAGGAGGGTGTATAAGTTATGAACCCGAGTGAAAACCAATTTCCTTAAAAAGCATATATTCAAAAACTGAAACAGTGTTTTGTGAATTTATTACAAATAAAAATGTACATTTGTAGGTATTTTTAATAATGAATATTTTCAATATTTTTAAAATACCTAATGCACAACATTGTGTTGAATTACAATTAAAATGTTAAAATAATTTAAAAATATCAGGAAAGTGTCACTATTATCTAAAATTCAATATAAAAATAGCTAAATTTTACAGAATTCCAACCTCACATCTGCTTTTCATATTTATTTTTCTAGACAAACACAATACAATTATTTAGCATGGTTGTGTTTTCACAAAGGCAGGCTGAGGCATGAGAGCTAATTATAAAGACAGTCCACCTTGACAGATATGAACTGTAATTATACGCGACAAGACGAATGTGACAGGATATAGGCCGAAACACTATCGCACATAATAATCAGGTAAAAATAGATATGCCATTGCTTCATTATTTGAGACATTGTAATAATTAATAAAATTCCCAGGAAGAGGAAATAATTATATATCAAATGATTCTTTTTTTTCCCCTGGCGGTGTCAAAAACGGCAAAGTAAATGGCATAGAATTTCTTGATATGAGAAGAGCCATTTATTAAAACCCTGGGCCATCAGAGACGCGTGTGGGGATGGGCTCCTCCTGAGGAGCTTGTTAATTATGGAGATGGGATTCGGCTGTCACCATTTTATCATGGGGGGGGTGAGGGGGGCGGGACTCCACTTCGGGAGCAGGGGATGTGTGTGTGTGTTTTTTTTTTGGTTTTTTTCCCCGGTGTGTTCTGCAGGCACAGAGTTTCTCAAGGCTGCTCGGTGCATCTGAAAAAAAAGGAGGCGTGATTATTAAATGTTCGGGCGTTCAGGGTGAGGCCTGGCTCTCGGGAGAGTGTGGCTAAAGCACAGCAGTCCAGCGTGGCCGCACTGAGGAGCGTTTTAGGCCACCTGAACACACAGAGCAACGGCAGCACATGAGGCAGCTCTTCAGAGACAGATTGTGCAGCTTGCTGCTTTGGTGTTTTTAAGAGGAAAAGTAAAAAAGAAAAACTCAGTAAATGATAATATGAGTGAGAGTGTGACTGCAGCCAACCGCTCTCTGCCTGTGATGTCCTCATGAATAGTGGAGTGGACACTCACACAGACAGACACAGAAGGGCGGCACTGTGGAAAAGCTTGTCCAATCACAACAGCTAGTTACTATGCAAAATTACTGACCAGATATACTGTGAGAATTTGCTTTCGGACTCCTTTTTTATCAAGTAGCGTTGCTCCCTTGGCTAGTGAAACATATTGTTGCACACTACAAATTTAAAGAATGAAAAATTAATTTGAAAAGAAAAGGTATGAACATGTGAAATGAAACGTGCACACACATGTTGCTCTCTCTCTCTCACACACACACACACACACACACACACAGAAATGAATTCCATAGCTTTATAAGTCACCGCAGTTACCTTCATTCACAAGGCCATAGCCATACACACGAAAACAGCCACGGACTCTCAGC
>NC_063204.1:2980435-2985435 GCF_017589495.1 Alosa alosa
CGCACACACACACACACACACACACACACAGTCATAGTGAGAGGCACATGCACACGATTCTCACCACTCTGACCCCCTCCACATCAACCATTAAACAGCAGCGCTTTGACAACATACAGACAAGCAGGCCTGATAGGTCTCTTTTTTATGAATGCTTCGATCTTTAGGGACGTCAGTGGACCGCACCCAAATTAGCCCATTTCTTATCAGCCAAGGCCTCCCCCCTCAATCAGTAACTTTTATTGCACAACCTAAAGACATCTTGCTCCATAGGTCAGGACTGGACCCTACAGTCTGGGCAAGTACAGCTGCGGATGCGCTTGAGAAAGTGACAACGACAAAAAAAAAATCCTTTGATGATTTACACTTTATACAAATGATCTAGTGTATAGATATCAGTTTGAAATAAATTAGACTAAAAGATGGAGGAGATTATTAAAGCGCTTCAGAGCATCTCTTGTCTGAACAGGAAATAAAGGCGTCTGTGCATCTGTGCATCTGTTCCTGCATTAATGCTGAGTGGAGCTGTAGAGTTGGCTGCTACTGTCCACTGTGCCAGCCTGCCCGGCATGCTCACTGGCCACACGTGAGCAGTTAGGCAGAGAGGCATCGTCACCTCCATGTAAACCCACTGTATTTATGAGTTGGTGAGTCAGTTATTGGGTCAGGCGGTGCGCTGGGGTGCCGTTGTGCCGAGGGAGGGAGAGTCATCATCCGCTGCAGCGGTAGAGCAGCTCCGCCATCCGTTGGCAGAGGGAGGGAGGAGGGGAGGGAGGAGGGGACTTCTTCCTTTGTTCTGCCAGGGTCTCCACACAATCCCAACGTACAGTGTGTCAGCCACACACGGGCATATATCAACTTCAATCTCTTTTTAATGAGAAATTCTGCCCTCTCTAATATGTGCAAATTAACCTCCTCTCCCCACCCCCATCCCCTCCCCCTCCCCCCCCCTCCTCTCTCCTCTCTCCTCTCTCTCTCTCTCTCACCCCACCTCCACACACACACACACACACACACACACACACACACACACACACACACACCCCTCCCTCTCCGCTCCTCCTGCTCTCTCGCCCCCCCAGGGTTATCCGTGGAGCTGGACACAGGGGCGGATTAGCGGTCGGGTCTTGGTGCGGACGGCTAGCGAGGAGGCTACGGCCCCAAACCCCACAGCAGCCCACAGCAGCAGCAGCAGCTGTCCAGCAGTCTGGCCAAAGCTGCACTATTATTAGTAGTATTATTATCCATTTAAGATTCAAGTCATGTTGATTGCAATTTTGAAATTAAGACTAATAGGAGATTTTTTAAAACAGAGAATTCCTGCTTGTGAGTAGCACAGTGGTGTGCAATGATTTAATGGATTTCCTGGTAAGGATTCCATTTTCCGTATTCAGCTCAGCATGCCCCCCCCCCCCCCCAACACACACACACACACACACACACACACACACAACCCCCCAGCTCATTTTCCCCTGATTCTTTTTTATTCAGTTGATTCAGATGGGAAAGAATGCTATATTTTCTTGTAATGTATATTTATTGTTGTTTTGAGAGGAAAATTGAAAAGTGTGCCGTAGTAACTTAAAATATAAACTTATATTTGACCTGAGATGTTGTTTCTGCTGTAAGCTTGCAAACTGACAAGTTGGAAAACCAGCTCTTATGAAGCTACCAGTGTAGGATAGAAAACACACGCGACGCCATTTAACTCGTATTGTGGATGTTGCTGTTATCTTCACCAACCTCAGAAATATACTGAGTTCCTATCGTAAATTTTGTCCCAAAATAATTTATATTATATCATTTTGCCATAATTTAATATCAAATAAATACTACAATTATGGGGAAATATTACAAATACTTGTAAAAGGTTTTTGAACATTTGTACAACGCAGGGATAATTTTTTTCCCCAGCAGTGAATTTAGGCTTATTTCCCTCATGGAAAACACACCAGCGGTCAAGCCTATGGGGTGTTTTACTTTGTCAAAATAAACTCATTTAATTTCTATCTGTTGTAAATAAAACATATATATATGACTTGATATGTATGTTTGTTTTCAGTGGCCAAAATAACTGACAAGTCTTATTTAATACTTGTTTTACTTATTGTGCACTACCTTGCTGTTCAGTAGATTGGAAAAAGCCACAACTTCTTATACCTATCAGGAGAAAAAAAACATTTTTTGTGTACAAGATAATAACTGACCGGAGTGTGTTTTCTCATCTAAAACTAGAATTCACAACAATTTACACACCGAGTAAAAATGAAAAGCTACGGAGGACATGTTTCACCAGACAAACATACATGCAAACACAACCCATCAGGCTACAGATGAAGTGAGACTACGTATTGTAAACAGTATGTGCTGTTGCTATGGCACCCATTTTCACTTCACAAGTGGGGAAAGAGGGAGTGTGTTCGGCAGGGAAACCATCTATGCGTCTCCATAGTGATCAAGATGCCTCGCAAACCTGCTATTCACCACGGCAACCCCTATGTTCTCCTAGTGTTACAAGGAGGAAAGAAAAAAAAACTTTTCATCTCTGTCCTCTGAAATATCTACCTACAGTCTATTATGTCCAAAAATATCTATGCAGAACATTGATTTTAAAGTGAAATTGATTTGTTAAAGTGCATGAAAATAGAGGTGCATCCAGCATTCCTTGTACGTTTATCACCAGGTGTGCACCATACAATACAAACCAAGGTTGGAGGAATACACTAATCCAGAGAGACACAATTTTAAATAGCTACACGGAACGATTGGATCAGCAGCTGAAGAGAGTCATAAAAGGTGTGTTGTTTTGATTTGTTCAAAATGTTTCTAGTGTGACGCAAAGTTATGGCATCAGAGACAATGTCTTTTAACTGAATTGAGATGGTGTATTGACCCCGGTGGTGGCAGAGACCGACTACATGTTCTGGGAATAGGCAATTAGAGCTGAAATGCAGAGTTCGCTCCGGATCACCATTAGACCGCATGGCCTCAGAGGAAATTGATTTTTTTTTTCCCCTCTTTGCTAACCCCCCTCCTCTCAAATTCCATTTAAAGCTATTGTCCATCCAATGGTGCCTTGTGCATAAAAGGCTTCTAGTCCTACTGCGTATTTACAGAGAGGAGAGGAGCCCTCTGAACCTCACTCTCTCTCTCTCTCCCTCTTTCTTTCTTTCTTTCTTTCTCCCTCTCTCTCTCTCTCTTCTCTGTCATCCCCTGCTTCACCATTCCTTGTTTCTCTCTTCTCTCTCTTGGTCCCTCACACAAACACAAAGTTTATCTGTGCTACCCCTGTGTCTCTTTCACATTCCCTCTAGCTCCCTACCTCTCTCTGTCTTCCTCTCTTTCTCTCATTCTCTCTGTCTCAATCTCTTGCACATTCCCTCTCTCTGTCTCTCTCTCCCTCTCGCTCAGCACTAGGCTGTGAATCAATGTGCCATTGATTTTCCTATCAATCCTATCAATGGACATTACCACGGATCAGGCGGCTACCCTCACTACCCTCGGCACACGCCTCGCCTGTTGCCGGGGGGGCAAAGAGATTTCGTCACCCCTCCACCTCTGACACGCCGAGACAGATGTAGACAGAGAGCCAGAGGAGGTGGAGGAGCCATGACGAGGAGGAGGAGGAGGAAGAGGAGGAAGCCGGGTGAGGAGTGGAAACAGCTCCACGTGTGTCGGTCCAGGAGAGGGGAGGAAAGATGCACATACTGATGTGCAGGTTGGCGTCTTGCATGGCAGCCTCCACCCTCGGTGTATGAATGTATGTGTGAATGTGTGAATTTGTGGCATGAGATTGTAAAGCGCTATATAAATGCACAAGAGCACTGTATAAATGCAGTCTGTTTACAGTAGAAGAGCGCTATATAAATGCAGTCCGTTTAGAAGAGCACTATATAAATGCAGTTTGTTTACATTAGAAGAGCACTATATAATTGCAGTCTGTTTACAGTAGAAGAGCGCTATATAAATGCAGTCTGTTTACAGTAGAAGAGCACTATATAAATGCATTCTGTTTACATTAGAAGAACACTATATAAATGCAGTCTGTTTACAGTAGAAGAGCACTATATAAATGCAGTCCGTTTAGAAGAGCACTATATAAATGCAGTCCGTTTACAGTAGAAGAGCACTATATAAATGCAGTCCGTTTACAGTAGAAGAGCACTATATAAATGCAGTCGGACATTAGAAGAGCACTATATAAATGCAGTCTGTTTAGAAGAGCACTATATAAATGCAGTCCGTTTACAGTAGAAGAGCACTATATAAATGCAGTCCGTTTACATTAGAAGAGCACTATATAAATGCAGTCCGTTTACATTAGAAGAGCACTATATAAATGCAATCCGTTTACATTAGAAGAGCACTATATAAATGCAGTCAATCACAGCATGCCTCATACAAGAAGAGACAAAACAAACTGCTGATTGGGGTCTTTGGGGATGAAAGTTATCAATATATTTTTTATGTCATTTCCTCCTGTGTGTCCATGGCACAAAGGGAGCAAATCAGAGTGTGTAACGAGAGCACTAATTATATTTTATACAGTCGCAGAAAGGAGAGACACCATCCCAATTCAGCCGCTGTTGTTTTCCAGTAAACTAGGAGTGAAAATATTAAATGTTTACAGGCTCCAAACTGGAAACCTGATCCCATCACATACCTTTCCCTTGAATGTGGCCTGTAAATGGGAGAGTATGTATTTTACACATGCAACTTTAATGGGGGTTTCACTGCCTCGTGAAGAATGAAGTAGAGGACTTGGAGCCATCAGATCGGACCAGTATTTCTATTAGGTATTGACTATGACATCTTAAACTTGTGCTTGTGTGTGTGTGTGTGTGTGTGTGTGTGTGTGTGTGTGTGTGTGTGTGTGAATGTGCTCTCACCCTTTGGGATCGGAGTGATTGGTTGCTATTTCAGTTCAAGTGCCACAACAGTCCCTCCACCTCCTCCTTCTCCACCTCCTCCTCCTTCACCACCTCCTCCTTCACCTCCTC
>NC_063204.1:2987935-3015435 GCF_017589495.1 Alosa alosa
GCTTAGACCCTGAAAACCGGCAACCTGAGAGCCCCGTGCTCTCCTGTCCGACCCCCCTGCACAGCCTGAGAGCCCCTGCACAGCCTGTCCCCCACCCCCCCCCCCACAGCCTGAGAGCCCCGCGCACCCTCCTGTCCGACCCCCCTGCACAGCCTGAGAGCTAAACATTTGCGTTGGATTGGGGCTCTCCCGGTGGTGGTCAGTGCGCAGACTGGGGTGGACAAGCACAGGGCCCAGCATAGGGCCCAGCCTTCCTCTTGTGAATCAACAGGAATGACATGCACCTTAAGCAGTGTCTAGTCTAACTCTTCTCTTAGAGGTTACAAATAATGTTGATATGTTGCTCATTGTCCACTTATTGTTGCATTTTCCTAAATTCTAGTTTTGGAGGTGGGAGGGAGTGATGGGCTGGAGAGAGGGGGGGGGGGGGTGCTTCAGATCTCTGATGAATTGCTAATGTTTGAATTTCAATTAGAGTTTGATGTAATATATTCTATTGCAAATGAGTAATAGGTTGAAAATGATTCATTTAATTTTTTCCACCCAAGAATGTATAGCCCATATTAATTAAACCATTCATGGCAGTTCCATATAGGCATTCCCAGCACACTAGTAATTATGCTGTGTGCCTGTGGGTGTTCCTATATGGAGGTGCAGCACTGGTAGCCGGAGGGGTTTCTGGGTGATAAGTCTCACAGTGCAGGATGAGCTGGAGAAAATGGCATGCCATGTGGCACCTCCACACAAAGTGGGTGTTAAATAACCTCTCCTCCTCCTCCTCCTCCTCACACTGCTCCCTCCTCGATCTGCTCCATGAAAAAGGTGACCAGATGTAAAATGATAACGCTGTATACCTGAAAGAAAACAATTCCCAATCAGCCCATTCAGCAACCAAATGGACGCAATGCTGAGACGCTCTAACGCTAAGTGCAACTGCCCTGGGGGAGGCTGTTATGATTTACACGGGAGGACTTTCAAAAGTACATGTGACAAGAGCACTACAACATCCCTGACAGCCCGGCCAGACATGGAAGCTTAGACAGCCCACAGCACTACAAAGAGCACCAGCCAGGGCCTAAACCACTTGGCAACTATTCTGCTGATCCTGAACTGATGTCACATGTGGGAGTCTGCAGATGCTTGTGGCCCATGAAAAGACCTGTAAAATAGAAATAAAGAATATTATTATTATATAGGTAAACAAAGAATAGAATTATTATATAGGTAAAACAAAATCACACCTGAATGTTGTTGTTGTGGATAATAAGTTAGAAAGGAGATCTATATGCCTCACTGTCACTTTATGATTTAGACTGATGACATAAATTTGACATGAAGACTTTGACATAAATTTCATCCAAGAATCGCCCTTTTCAGGCAGAAATGGTTTAATCATGCGGGACAACACACACACACACACACTCTCTCTCTCTCTCTCTTTCACACAGGCTACGCAACAATGCAGTTTAATAAAGCTTGAATAGTGAGAAGTTAAATATCTTGCTTAAGGCTTGTAGTAGGCTGCCCTATTTTTCAGTAATTATGAAACAGTATTACACTGTAGTTCCAACTTAAAACGCAGCCTAAATATAAACATATTAATCATCTAGCCTTATAACGTCTAAATAAATTACAATTACGCTCATCATTTCTAAGTGCAATTTTCCCGCAAAAACAATATCGGCCCAATCTTAGAATTTTAGAGGAAATAAAAGACATGAGGGGCTAGCCTATTTGTGTTGCTATTGATTTACAAAGCTGACCAAGTCGGTTGATCTATACGCGATAACAAAATGGCTTCTATACGATTTTGCATGGGCTGGTGAAACGTTCCATTTGCCCTTTTCCATTTAGGTGTAATGCTCTCTTCCAGGTAAACTAACGAGCGTGGTCAGCTGATCTATGATTCAAGATACAATGCGTAGGCTACCTTTGGCCTATTAGGCAAAATGTATGGAAATGGAAACACACGGTTAGTAAGAAATGATTCACATGGCCACACAAGATCTCGCGCTGGAACACGAACTGCAATGGGCGCACATGGGAAAAGGAAGTCTTTATTTTCGCGATCGTTGAAATTTCGCTCCTAAAATACACAACTGTGAGTCGATCAAGCACATAAAATGTAGAAAATACTGTGCAAAAAGCAAAATTTTAACCGTCGATACCCGCGTATAAACATCGATGGTTCTTCGGCGAGAGGCGCTAGGGACGTGGGCGGCAGCAGAGACTGCTATTCCCCACTAGTCGGAGGGGAAAACCTCGGTAGAGGGTCCTTTCTGATCGGCAACAGCTAAACACCGAAGAGCAGGCTTAGGCCTCAAGCAAAAACCACCAGAAGGCACCTTAAATATGCAAAACAATAACAGCACATGTGCGAATCGAAAATGAGAGGATTGTAGGCTAATTGAGCAAAATTTCAGGGCAATTTTTATAATGTCCAAGGCTTATTGTTCAGGTTGTGCGTGCAAGTCTAAATGAACACAAAACAGTGACTTCACGCTTATTTACAACGGGTTATTTTAATAACACATAATTTTAAAAAAATTTCCTCTAGATTTGCACGTGTAGAATCCATCAGATTAATCTAATTAAAAAAAAAAAGCGTTTGATGTAGTGAGCAACTGAATACCCCATAGCGTCTGAAGCATCTTTATCTTTACAGAATTACTATAAGGACAAGATCAGACGATGGATACCACGGGATAAACCATTTCTTGTCCAATTAAATCATGCGCAAACCCTGCACCATATGGGAAATTATTCTAAATGTTGACATTAGGGACTACAGGGCGAGTGGAGACCCTGGTGATTCTGGTCGGACAGAAATCGCTTAAACGTGGTGGGCCTATGCCTAACGGAACTGTTCACGGGCGTAAATGTAGGCTACGTGCCTAAATAGCAATCCCAGAGGATAATAATAACAGTCTAGTCCGTGCGGCAGCAGTGGACCATATTCTTAATCCGTATCCTGAATTCTTTAAATCCAGCCTAATCTATATGAAAGGCTGTTACCCGCTCCGCTTTCAGGCCAACTCCCTCCACACCAGTGCCCTCAAGCGGCCGTGGACGTGCCCCCCCACCCCCACCCCATGAACCAGCGTATAGTCTAATCGTTTACATTAAATATAGTGGCCTACAGATAAACACGTTCAGCATCCATCACTACAATGTAGGTGTACACACACACACACACACACACATATATATATATATATATATATATATATATATATATATATATATATATATATATGCCTATATATATATATATATATATATATATATATATAGGCACAACTCATAGCCTACCCCCTGACCGTTCAAGACAGGCCTTTAAAATCCCTTAACACAATAGTCATTTCTCAGAGAGCGTCTTGGGTGGTGCGAGTTTCTTTAACTTATTTAATTCCATGATCTTGGGTTTGTATATCGGTGTGAGGTGGAGAGAAAGAGGCGTTCTCCCCACAAATCAGTGGAAGTCTACTGTAGGATGTAGCCGGAAGCAAACTCGTTGCATTACACAGCATTAGGTGGCCTACACTGAGGAGTTCCCTTCAGGAAACTAGAGGAATTTAGTAGGCTATATAGACCTAATCTGTTCCATGGATTCGTAAACAAGTTCTATGCCTACTGCTGTTGCATGTCCGTGGGGTGAATTCTGGCTGTCTTCTCAGGTTTTCTGCAAAGACATAACGTTTTTTTTATAGATATAAAAATAGGCCTAACTAAAGGCACTTTGGGGCCACACGCCTCCGCCAAGGTCGAAAGGCCTATTTTGCAGCATATAGGCCTAGAATAGGTTCTGGATCATAATTCGGATCATCTCCTAAATGTAATGAAATCTTCCTTGACCCATACACCACTCCTAAAAATAGCAGGCTACCGGTTGCCTAATCCAAATAGGCCAAACATGACCCTCTTAGTGGAGGTAGCCTAATATCTTCCTTGTTCAATCGGACAACATGATAGCAACCTAGCCTACACATTTTTTTAAGACAAAAATATAGTCCTTTCATCACGTCTAAAGAAGCTTTAATGTGTGTCTTAAAAAAACAATCCATCAATGCATTGGTTCAAACATACAGGCCTTAGGCTTTAAAATGAATAATGTTCAAATAAAAACTAGGTTACGTTTTGAACACATTTTGCTGCTACACTGATGTTTTGTCGGAAAACCTATAACGTCTCCATTATGGCTTGAGTATCGCTTTAACGGGATAGCATATTCGCCATGGGATCCCGTAGGGGGCAGAGTCCGTCTTTGTTTTATGTCAGTCCGTGTAAAGCACACATATACTAACCTAGGCTACCTTAACACACACATTGTCACCAGAACTTGGTGGATGTCTGTAGACTTGTTAATGAAAAAATAAATAAATAATAAATAAATATATATATATTAGCAAATTAATGACTGGAAAGGAAAATAAATTGATTTATCCAACTTGTCAACAAGACCGTCCCCTTGACTTAAATGCCAAAATATGGGACTAGCTATATAAACCAAAGCATTTGAATTTTTTGCATTATGAGTTTCTCACAACACCCATCAGTTATGTTAATATTAGGCTAAACCAAGGGCTATTGTGTTTAGTTGTTGTTTCTTTGTTGTTCACTCTCTTAAGGAGTTTGCTTGTTGATAAATAAACAGCTTGGTCCTATAAGACAGTTGTATGCTGATGAAGGGGCGGGGGCTCATCATGCTAGGCAGGGCCATGGGAAGGTGATTTCAACCTTTTCTAATAAACGAGCACTCTTAGGATGAACTAACAAAGATGCCCATAAAACAGAGGGGGCTCGACAATTCCCAATATCAGAGAGGAGGAGCGCGAGGGCTTACCTCCTGTTGCGCCGTTAATGTGCTATCTGCTCGTGTTTTGTGAAGACAGAATAAAATCAGACAGGGCGCGTTAGATTACCGCGTAATCTACATGTAAATGACTTGCGCTCTACTTGCATTCAAATTTATTGCGAATCCATCACTTTATAAGACATTATAGGTCAATAATATCATTAAAGTAAGGCTGAAATATTTTTGCAATGTTGGCTCACGGGAAATTCACTGCTCTGGACAAAGTGAAAAGGCGTGTGTTTGAATTCAGTTAAATTCAATTCATGGCAGTGTATATAGGCGACAATAACTGACCTGTCGAATAGCTTGGGCTGCGTGAAGTGCCCCCAGCCCCCTCCCTCCCTCTACGTGTGCGTCTATGTGCGCATGTGTCTGTGTGTTTGGGGGAGAGAGATTTTAGTGTCTCTGATAGCCTTCCTCATATGCCTTATAACAGCAGAGTTATGCCAGCTTTGATTGAAACTATTAACTTCTGTCTATAGTCGGTCCAAAATCATTACCAAGTCGGTAGCGTAATCGCAATTTAACAAATCGTTGCAATATTCCTGATCACATCAATGTAATTCATGGTGTCATGTTGTATTTTTCTATGCATCCAGAATCATATGATGCTGCGTTGTATCTATCACATCACTTAGGCATCATTTGACTGATCGTTTAGTTGTGCGGGAGCAACTAGAACCGGTCTCAAGGTGCTCTACAGGATCGGCCACTACACTACTTTGTTGCAATGGTTGTATCCCTCATGAAGAACTATACGTTTCTTCAAATTAAATGATGGTATATTATTGTTAAACTGTGTAGTAGGCCTACGGTAGGCTACGGCTAGGGAGTAAACTTTAACCATTTTAACATGTACGCAGCGGTTACGGAGCCTCTATACCCCGAGATTTCGTCTGCAGCCCTGTCTGTTGATTTTAGATTTCCTTTCTACCTCAGTGAACATGTTTTCGACTTTCTCAAGTCTTAAAGGAGACGTACACGGTTTCTCATCTGTTCCCAACGTAGTGCCCCACACCCACCGCTCGCTGAGGCAGTGTGCTTGGTGTTTGCGCCAGTCCTACTTGGCAATAGTTGAACACCAGACCTCCGAGACGACCTTGATTTGAAACACTCTGTAACTTCACCAAAGTCACTGATATTCATGCAATAGCCTACAATTAAATAAAGCATTGCATGTATTTAAAGAACAATAGTCCTATAAAATAAGCTTTTAAACGACAACACGTGAAAACATTTGCCTACAATATAGTAATGTCTGTCAAGGTTTTATTCGACATTGATATTTTCAGCTCATTATTATTGCCTTAAAAGGACGTGCTGAGATGGTGGGCTACTGAGCATTTTGGTGACTATGGGCGGTAGTGTATAGCACTATAGGCCTAGCCTACCAATTGTCGCTATGTCGTGGGTCTAGGCTATTAATTATATTTCTCAACTCTCTCGTTCATTTTTCTCGCTGCCATATCACTCCGACCTAAATTGGCAGCAGTGCATCTCAGCACTAAATGGACACGTTTGGATCACCTTGTCGGTAAAGGCTATAAACCCCGATGGGTGTTTTGGCAGAATCACTAAAGAAAAGTCTTAAGATATCTTGTTTGAACTCTGGACTCTTTAGTATGAACAAGTGAAAGAACATGCTTTTCTTGTTTGCTTATTTTTATGTTTATTTGGGACATTAACCAATTACCATGTAAACATTCTGTGGCATTTTGATTTTGTTCTCTCAGCGCAACTGTATCGTGCAAGGCTATATACAGGCCTGTGTTGCTCAACATTCTTATTTCCTTCTTCCTTTTTCTATTTTTATCTTGCCAGCAAATGACTTCAATAACATCAGTCATCATTACAAGACTGGGCAACACAAGATACAGCCTCTTTTCCCCTGCACTCTGCACTTTTCTCTTTAAAGACTGAACATCAGTCATCATGTGATAACATCTACTATGAGAATATTCCATGGTTCATCACACGACATTTCTGAAAACAAATAGGGTAAGGCTACATTCTAGGCTATAAACTCATTTATAACATTTAGAGACGAAGATACAGCTGCCTTTCCCCAATGTCCACTCTTTGTTTGGTTCATTAACCTAAAAGGTGTATGTTATGGTATACTAATAGGTGTTCATGTAGAAAGGAACCAATTGATAAAACCATATGTAGGCAAAGTTTTAAAAGATCAGACATAGATGGGAAAAAATGTCGGCTATAGGTAATGCAAAGCACCGTTCAAACTTAACTTAACTCAGTCATAGCCTGGGCTATTACCCGCATGCTCTTTTGAAATTCAGACCAATTCGTTCATTAAAACCGTTGCTTTATTTTCTTAGCCCCTGGATATATAAAGTGACTAGGCTAGGTCATTGAGTCAAAGCGGAGGCTGTATTGGAGAAATATTGTACACAAACATGTATTATAATATTTCTAAACATGTTTAGGGCAGCCGTGACCCACCCACTGATTAGCACTCTGGACGTTTAACCGGAGGGTTGCCGGTTCGAGCCCCGACCAGTGGGCCACGGCTGAAGTGCCCTTGAGCAAGGCACCTAACCCCTCACTGCCGCTGTTGTTGCAGGCAGCTCACTGCGCCGGGATTAGTGTGTGCTTCACCTCGCTGTGTTTCACTAATTCACGGATTGGGTTAAATGCAGAAACCAAATTTCCCTCACGTGATCAAGAGTATATACTTATATACTTAGTATATAGTAAGCGTGAACAGTGTTTAAGCTTACTACACCTGAAGAAATTAAGAAATGAGTCAGTGCAAGTATCACCAAAATAGTAAATGTTTTATTTGAAGACTACCGACTGGAAGCAATCTGACGCAACAAGTGCACATAACCATAACAAAAGGGCCTAGTGTTAAAAATTGTATCTATTCCTACTGACTTTAAATTTTAAAATGAAACGAGATTAAAGGAATGAATCAACATATTTCAATATAATTACCTTTGACAAGTTGTTTTTCAAAGGGACAGTTTAAGCTGTGATAACAAGAGTAGTAGAACAAAGACAGCAAAGTCAATCTTGAGTCTGCTTGCAGGTCTACGGTCGCCTACATTATAAGTTCAGTTTTCAATCCAATTTAAGAGCAGGATATGAATTATACTTGTATATCTGCTAGGCCCATATAATCCGTTAGAACTCGTCACACGTCAAACTAAACTCAGTCTTATACAGACGGAAAAAAGTGAAAAATATTGCATAGCCTACACCTATTAGAGACCTTGACACAACACGTGTTAAAAATAAAATACAAATTTCCAATGCATGTAACATTAAAACCCATTACATTGCTATAAAGGACGTTGGCACAACATTTCTGTCCAAATATCTACACTTAGAAAGAAAACAACTAAGCCATAAAGCAAACGTAATTTCATGCACTGCTTTCTTTCGAATTTCAAAGAATTTTGGTTATTGTAAGAAAAACGTTTATTTGCGACTAGTTATTCATTCAGAAATTAAAAATGAAGCCACAAATCACGTTTAAAGAATGTTCAGTTAAATCTGCAGTTATCTGTCCTTGTGACATTACAACTGTATTCTTTCTTTTTTTTGTTTTCTTCAATTATCCGAAAAATATGACACATCTTACAACTCACAATAAATTATGGTCGACAGTCGAGGCTTGGGAATAGGGAACATGAGCGCATAAAACCGACCCAAAGAAGAAATGTTAACTTGCAACAGGGCAAAAACTGACGCTGCGATAGGCTTAGTGAAACAAAGAAATTCAAAAATGGGGTAAACTTAAGAGAGTATAGCCAATTTAAGAAAACAACTTAGACAACACATGACTAGTTGATAATAACTTCCATAAGGAAACTCTTTCGAGTATCCAGACAAATTTAGATTTTTTAGCCTATGTGCGGTCTCTTGTATGGCTACATCAGACGAAATCCATGGGTTATGACGTTGAATGTAGCACAATTTAAACGACTGGGTTGTCGAAAAATAATATAAAAATCCTTAATTCGCCGTGACAACAGCCTGTTGCTGAATTTATGTATATGAAATCAATAAGGTTGCGCCATGTTAATCTGTGCTACAGCCTAATAATGAACGATCACTGTCAAACCATTTTCCATATGTTTACACCAAGATATTGACTAATCATACGCACAGTGGCCCAATTTCACAAGACAATTTATTAATCGTTTTGAGAAATTATATAGCCTAGCAGTCGCTGCAGCCAATGTCGGAACTTGTCCTCAGCATCGGAACCATTCTAAGCGCACGTAATCCGCTCTACAAGGTTTAATCATTTTAACTGCTACTAGGGGAAATTATAAGTTATTAAGATGTTCTACATTGTCCCAAAATTGACTACACCGTAGGGTATGCGTTAGAAGGGTCAGTCTGTTTGTCTCTTATGTCTCTGCCTCAAAGCTCAGAATAGGCACTTCGAGAGACCAGAAAAGGTTTTAAGGTCGTATGGACTTGCACAGTCGCTACACAGCCCAAATCAAAGAGAGTATTTTTATGGACTCTACGCGATTTAAGCTCTCTTTTCGAAGTCTTTTGGTTGACATCCCTTACCTAGCCTACAAAGGTAGGTAACATGACAGTGAATATAACAAAATATTAACAAGGGCACCTTGCCTATGCCTACATGCTATGTTTACAGTGTGCTACACGATCTCCCCCGAAATACTGGGGAAGATGCCAACGGAGAGCTCATTAAGGGTATGGTAAACTACTGTAGCCTTATCATAGACTATTTCGCGACAGCCGTAGCATCAGAATACGAAAACTGAACACCTCCTGTCTTTTATTACGAGGTTAGACTATATGCTATAGGCTTTCACAATACATGATTTAGACCCATCTCATCTCGCAAAGGTTACAAACGCGAAAAACAGGGGATAGAGTGCGCATAGGCTATAACACTTCTAGAGGCAGATGGTACCCCAACTGCAGAGAGAGCAAGACTGTGAGCTGAAGAAATGTAATAAATTCCATTCATGGAGTCAGCTGATCAAATCACGTGACTCACTGTTGCGAGTTAAGGGTACAAAATGGAGTTGTCCGAATCTGTGCAAAAAGGTCTGCAATATCTAGCAGATGCAGTGCATTTTGACCTGAAAAGCTTCAGTGCATTTACTGAGGTAGCGTTCGGGAGCTTGGTCTCCCGGTCTGAATGTGGTCTGGGTAAGTGTTGTTACAAACCAATGTGTGTCTTGGAACTTCCGGTGGATACTTGACATATTGAGAGCTGGGGTGTGAAAACGCTACTGTCAATATCTCAGCCAGCGTCTGTTGTTGTTACAATGTTGCTGGTACCAGATGCTCTGCGTGGGGAAATCGTTGCAATAGACACATATTACGTCGTCAAAGACTGCTATGTGAGCCACAGTCGATGTTAGCTTACGGATGTTTTAGCATTAATGCTAACTTTATGTGTTAGCTCCCTCGGTTTCCACACCTAGGGTTATTTATTGGGTGTACTGACCGTGGGAATGATGCGTAACACGGTACCAAACTCAACAGGAATGCCTAATTAAGTTCTTCATGTCCCAATGTCTGAGTTCATAACCAAGCATAACGCGCAGCTGCTAGCATGTGTTGGATGCAGCTAGAACCAGTATCGGCTCTGGCATCTTACCACTCACACACCTCGCTTCGTTTTGGTTTGGCTACCCACATTCATTTTTTAAAAATAAAATAGGTTATGTAGTCATCGATGTCTGAAAAGTAGATGCGTAAAAGTTGCAATTTGCTTCACCTTGCAGATCACCCACAATTGAATCATATCGATCAAAGTGTTCTGAAGCATTGCCACATTGCCACGACAACTTTCATACTTGAAGGTGTGAAGCAAAATGCTGACAAATCTACATTAAGGTAGGCTGTGGGTTACTGTGCTTATTTTGATATTGGCCTACATATTTGCCTTGAATGGGAAAGCGTCAGCTGAAAGTTATGTTTTGTGTTGCTGCTTCAGCTCGTGCCTAGAAGATGTTTCATTTGATGCTGAGAGGATAGACGTGTTTTACAGTTCGTACCAGGTGACTGATTGTCTTCGAGTATGAATTATATTCTTGACTCATTTCCTACTAATTCCTTCGTAGGAAAATATTTTTCTGACTTGTTTTTCTTATCCCTGCAGCACCATAAAAGAAGTTTGGAAACCCTTTTGGAGAGGCAAGTTGCATTGTTTTCTCTTTGCCATACAGCTGTCATTACACTTCTGTGCGCGGTCCGTGATTTTGCCGACATCTGTGGTTGAGAATCTTCTTTATTAAGTGACTTGAGGTCGACGTGGTTTTGGCAATAAAGATATATTTTGCCTAGTTATATATGGTGTTGTAGCAATTCTACGTTTTACAGTACTAACAAACAAAGCCATCTGTTTCAGAAGCTATCTTGTTTATGCGCTATAATAAGTAATTGCACTATTAAAAGTGATTAATGTAGTGCTTCAATTCAGATCAAGAAAAATGCATAATGGCACACCTTTTAAAAGTATCCTGTCTTATGCTGGTTTAGTGTATAACCCAGTTACACTCCCTTTCCACATAAACTTGACAGAGGACTTTTGAAGTGATTATACAGGAATAGGTCAATGATGTGTAGGCTATTGTTTTTTTTTCTATCCTGCTACCAAGTTTTGCTTTTCGAATTCCCGTTAATTAAATTTGTACTTGTTTTACAGTATCGGGGGAAGTCCCCCACACGTAACAGATGTCTTGTGGCGACTAGACTACTGTATCAAGGTATAGGCTCCTTGAGACTTTAACTGATCCCTAGCTAATCAAATCGCTTCCACGGTCATTTTTGAATAAAACATTGTGTCTCACATTTCAGAACAGTCATGTTCACAAGGTCAACCAACCGTCCTATTTGATCTCTTTTCATGTGGAGGTATGTAGGCCTAACAGCATTAGCAAGAAACACACTTTTATTCGTAAAAGTCAGTCCCTAACTAAGTGATGTTTTATTATTTTTTTAGAATGGTGATTGTGGAACATCCTCGAAAGAAGTTAATTTTAATTGTACAATGGAACAACTTCAGGTATGCCCCCTAAATAAAATCAATATGTTCTAAACCAAATGGCTCTCAGACAAAGCTCTGGAAGGCTAGGCTACTTTATTTACTGACATGACCTGATGTATGAACATCGTTTGGGCCTTAGTAGGCTATAGACTATAGTTTATGGTCTAGAGATACCTTATAACTTGGCACAGTCACATGCTATATATACCACAATGAAATGGCAACAGAATAGAAAAAGTAATGCGAATGCGTTTTAAATTATTGATCTTTAAAGTATGTTTAGGCTACATTAATTTGTGCATAGACAAAAAGTCAACCAAGCAACCAGTCGTTATTGTTGATGGTCAGTTTCACCATGAGGTGGTCATTATGCTTCAGTTTTGATATAACCGGTTGTTTTTTACCGACTGTTTTTCTAGCCTAGCCTATTCATGCAGATGTGCACTGTGGTAGGCTACTGCCTGTGTGTGTGTGTAGCGGTGCCTGTGAGGAGAGGACTTCAGTTGTGGTAGGCCTATTGTTAAGGAATGGTTTAAACGAAACGATTTATTGACATGATCCTTCGGGTGACTTAACGGTCGATAAAACGTAGCGCAAGCCTTAACCCCTGATCACATTGCGTGACGATTTACTGAACATCACAGTGCCAATATCCCCTTGTCACACGTGACCAAAGTTGTTTGTAGTTCTGCAATTAAGACCATGTCCAAAGGCTCTAAAAATAGAGTTTGCCGAGTAGGCTAGTCTACCTGCAGTGTCAACTGTTGAATGTCATTTCAGGATTTGGTGGGGAAGATGAAGGACGCTGCAAAAAGTTTGGAAAAAGCAACACAGTCATAAGCTCAATATGTTGTCTGGGAAAGACTAAAGAAATGTAAGATTCAGAGGATCCATGTTTTTCATTCCTGTTTTCACACCAGAGAGGACGACACGCCGGTGGATTAATATTGTCTTGGTCAATTTACCTTCATGAATTGTAGTAATCTTTTTTTTTTAAACCACCCGTTGCATATTTTGCTATTAAATCGTTTTCTGAACATCCAGTTTCATTCGTCTCTTTGTCAGCATGATGTGAGGTCAAGTATGCCTGCTCTTGTGCTCAACCGGTAAACTCCGCATAGGCTGTCGTGGACAGTTTTCATTTAATTGAAACTACTGATCAATAGACACTGTTCGTATATGTTACACATAGGCTAATAGGTTAAAAATATATGGCACGTTGCTACCAGCGGCGCGCTTGAATGTTCGTATAGCCTAGGCTACCAGTTCTAGGCTATGCTGACCTTTGCAAGATACTAAGCCATACTGGGCTGGGAGTCTTGTAAGGCTTCTCACTGTAATGCCACCAGTAAGAGCGATATTTGTACTCGTGGTTAAAGATCTTGATCATAAAGGGCAAAGAGCAACCATGCGCCCAGCTGTGCCCAGACGCAGCCTATACTCCGGCATGACTTACGCATTCCATGAGCATCTGATTTTGCCCACTGTAATAGGCTACTAGCTAATAGGCTATTATCCTTCAGCATGACTTGGCTAGTATAATTAATGTAATTATCATACATTTGGGCATGAGCTTGAGTCCGACATGTATTTATTTTATTTTATTGGGGGTCTTCCTAATGCATTTTGTATGGAAAAATATATGGCTGCGTAATTGTTACTTAAAGCGCCTAGATATCACTCGTATTTATTTTTCTTCAAGCATGTAGTGTAAAATCTATGTTGATAAATAGTTGGTAAATCACGCACACACTCACAATTACACCGACACTTATTCCCAGGCCACCCTTAAGGAAAAGACCACGTGATGCGCGGGGCGGTCGAACTACAAGCCATTTTGGGGACGGTGTCAGTTTCCACTGAGCCATCAGCGCAGCATTTTTCAAACGGCCAATTTGAGACCAAAGCTCTCACGGAACGTAATCGTCCATGCTCATTCTGGCAAAGAAAGGACATTATCATTCGCTTCTCTAAACCATCCACTATCCCCAAGTGCAGACTGGGTGAAAACAGAGGATTTTTCATTACGAAAATGAGCTCCGGTCTGGCGTACCCTTATTGCAATTGACAGCGTCTGCAGCTCTTTTCAAGATGGCCGCTTGGCTCGCATTCATTTTCTGCTGATCGACTTCTAACTTTCATTGTCTGAACACCTTCAGTTTTCACGACCCGCACCACAGCTAACTGGTATGTATTATTCGTTATGTTCTCTTACCAACGAAGATTTTCTGTTCTTATATTTCCATATTATGCCGTTTTATGTACATTAGACTGCTACGTGTGCTGGATGCGAGGCTCTCTGGCGATCGCGCACCTAAGAGTGTTCATATCAGTACCGTTTGAAATGTTTGTTCTGTTCTCACGGATCCCCCAATATTGAAGCACATGGATAGTAGAAAAACGTTCTTCTGCGTCTATGCATTAATATTTTCTTGATGCGTGCAGTTTGGTGTTTGTTTCCATACTTAAGTTATTGATGGAACCTAAAGGTTCCAGCAAATTATGCTCGAGACTGGTCAGACGTTCTAGGTACCAACCTTTTAAGGGATATCCTGGTCAATCAAGTATTGCACTTTTTCTCCATTTTATAGAAATACGATCTTTAGGGTGTATTGAAGTGCTGGACGTCATTGTCTTTGACAGATGTTTACTTCAGAGTATTTTATTAACTTAAGTTCATCCTCTGTCGACCCTATGTAGACCAGACGGACATCTTCACGTTTCAAACAAGACAACCTAAACTTTTTAAATGGCTGATAATAAGAAATTAACACAATCCTGGCAAACACAGGCTACATGCCAAAGATGCACGGAGTCTTTCATCGTTATATAAATATAACATTTTATGGTGTAAAAAATAATCATGATGTTTTAACTCGTCTCTGTTGAGGTTCTGTTGGTCTTCTACAATGTACTTAAATATGTGCAAGCCATGGTTCATCTTCCTAGACTACAGTATAAAATAGTCTCTGGAATTTATTAGCCTAGACATGCATTTGTAAGACAACAGCTTTACAATTTCTCTGCAAATTTACAACATCTTGCCAGAGTGAGGTAGCGCTCAGCGAATGACAGCAGAGTTTTTCGGGGCTGAAGGTCGCCGTTGTGGTTCACGTATAAGTAGGCTAAATAGCTCAAGTTCCTTTTTGTTGGTTAGTTAGGCCGTACCATGTAAATATTGAAGTGTTTGTCTTTGCTATGGATTTCATTTACCTTCTGTTGTTTCACGTTTAAAGGCTGATCTGTAAATGGCAGGCTAGTATATGATGAAGCTTTCATCGGTCTGGTGTTGGAGAACCCATGCGATTAAAGGGGCCCTTATAGGCGATTTGCTTTTCTTGGAGAACTTTGTTTCAAGCACTGCAGCCAGCTGCGATAGAGGATTCATGGCTGCCATTTGACCTACTGCATACTGCTATGAGACCATGGCCAGAAGTAGCCTTATTGGCAAGAAAAAACAATACAACGCAAGATTAGTTGTGCATTTCTGAATGCGTGATTGCATGTGTCCAGTTAACCGGCAGATTGACGTGAGCATAGGGGAAGTCTGTGAACACCCAGTCATCAGATGTTAAACTTAAACTTGAAGTCTATCGTTGTGCTTTACAAAAGACTCGGCTACTGATTAAAACTGTTGGGGCTCTTGAACAGTTATAGCACGCAAGGCGGTTGTGGTGGTCTTGTATTCTGCAATATAGCCCGCACTGTTCTCAAATGGCCTACATTATTTGGTTAATACCTCAAAGGCTCTGTGTGCACTGCTTCACATAATGACGGTACTTTACACCCCGTGCCATGTCTTAAGCTTTTAGTTCCTTCTCGAATATCTTACAAACTGTCTTTCTCGTGCCAATGACATCATGTCACATTTAATTGTTTCACGACAAGCATGGCTGCCATAGCTGTCAAAACATGAGCGATTGACTGAAGGAAAACGTAGATAAGCTGTGGTGGGCTATTTATTGGATGTCTGAAGCATCTATGTGTGTTGGATAAATAATATTGGCTTTAATGTGAGGATGATTGGGCTGTGCAACACCTGCTCAACATTCCAGTTGTTGGACTCCGACAGCCTTTGAACGATGTCTTGGCTATTCCATTTCACGCTGTGATGCAACCCAGGAGTGTCTTTCTACAGCAGTCATTGGTGTTCAGTGTCCACCTCTCAAATCGGACCCGTATGAAGATAAAGCTGTCTGCTATGGCATGGAGGGCCAAGTGTTTCATACCAGTCAGTGTCTACACTGTAGGCTTTGAGCCTATAGCCAGGAGCGAGAAACATAGTAGCCTAAGGGGATGAGGGTTAGCCAATTAATCCGCAGGCATTGTGTGCTTTTTAAAGGATTTGTCCCATTCTATCAAATACAGATCCAATACGTCACTTCAATTTCCTTCTAGGAGGTGCCAGGCTGTTGCATGATCAAATAACAATTTCAGGTTTCCTATTTAGTCGCGTCTTGCTTATTTTTTTGAGCGCGCTTAATTTACCGAGCTTGGCATCCCGCCAACCTGTACAGCCCAAGTTGCTATAGAAACGGTAAGAATTTCCATGTGTTTCTCTTTTTTTTATCGACGGAATTAAGGTAGCCCTCACACACACGGACCTAGACAACCTTTCAGTGACTCAATGTTGTTTTCACCGCTGAGTTGCCTTGCCGCCACTCTTGACGGTGCATCGGCATCTCCGTGCGCGCAAGGTCTGTGCTACTACGATCACAATCAGTGCGTAAATCATTAGATATATCGTAAGCCCATATTGAACGAAGAATGATAAGCCATAGCGGCATAGCCTAACCTAATGTTTAACCAGGATAGCGATAAGACTGGTTAACAAGAAATGTAGCCTGGCCATGTAAAACCATGAAAGAAAAGAAGTGCTTTTTTTCACTCTTCTTGGCAAATGTGGGTTGTGACCAAATGTGTTTTGCGTTTAAGTGTGCCATTTGACAGTCAATCGTGTTGTCAAATCACTGTTTTTCAAACAGATTTTTTGGCTTATTCTGTCAGTCTCAGCATCTTCCATTTTTTCCTTTCAGGTAGGCTGTTTTGTAAGGCTATGCAAATATGCATCGGACCACAAGAATCAAGATTACAGAGCTTAACCCTCATTTAATGTGTGTGCTTTGTGGTGGATATTTCATAGATGCTACAACCATCATTGAATGCTTGCATTCATGTAAGTAAGCTATTGGCAATCCTATAGTTCACTTTCAGCTACAAGCATGTATAACATTTGGTAAAACTGATACCTTTTTGTTTTAATTATACACAGTCTGTAAAATGTGCATTGTTCGTTACCTGGAAACCAGCAAATACTGCCCAATATGTGATGTCCAGGTTCATAAGACAAAGCCTCTTCTGAATATTCGGTAGGTGAAGTATTTTTGACAATCGACATAATCTAAACTCCCACAAATTGCTGTCTTTGTCATCTGTCTCCTTTGTCTAAGTATGCCGTCTTTCTCTTCTGTCTAAGTAAATATGTTGGTGTGTCATGACCACATCATTGTCTTGCTGTTTTGAACAACAGTGTTGTGGTCACTTAACTTTGCTATGGTAGGGTACACCCCAGTTATGAGACTAAAAAATCAACCCTCTTAGATAAGTCCCAGTTGCTGTTTGTGCTTGTTGGTTCAGCAGTCTTACTCAAGCATGGTTATAAACATGACATTCCTTGCAACCATAACTCAAAGCGATTTTGCTTTGGCCCAGGTCTGACAAAACACTGCAAGATATTGTGTACAAGTTGGTGCCTGGACTCTTCAAAAGTAAGATGATCATCAAGGTCTTTTTTTCCTAGCACTGACATTAGTGTGTGTGAGACTGATCCTATTCTCCTAGTGTGTGTGAGACTGATCCTATTCTCCTTTTACAGATGAGATGAAAAGGAGGAGAGATTTCTATGCTGCACATCCATCAGTAGATGGTAAATCCCACAGAAACATGCATTAAAAAACGATTATGCAAAACAACATGGCCTTCACATGAAAAGTCTTTTTGAGACAGTTATTTTGTACAACAGACATTTCTTGCATATGGCTTGTTGTAGGGATTATCTGTCCTCTGAAAACAGAATCCAAATTTCTTTCCTTTCTGAAAAGCTACCAATGGGTCAAATGAAGACCGTGGAGAAGTGTCAGATGAAGATAAGCGAATAATCACAGATGACGAGATCATCAGTCTCTCGATTGAGTTCTTCAATCCCAAGTATGTGCCCGGTGCTATGTACATTGCTTATGTGTGTTGGAATGGCTCTGTGTTGTGTGTCTCCATCACGCCTGAGTTTTGTGTCTTGTCTGTTTGCTTTTACACTGGCCTTAATTAAATTTCTGATTAAAACAAAATATGTATATATGGTCCATACAGAAATGGGTTCAAGTACTTTTTCACAGGTATAACTTAGTAAGTCATGAGTATAACTTGAGTAAATTGTAAGTATGTGTTGATCTTTGATGCTGTTGTAGGCCCAGAGCACAGAGTGGTGTGGAGGACAAAGGAGCTCAGGAGGAGGTATGCATGCAGAATCTAGTGTCTTCTACAAGCTTTGGATCTAAGACACACATTAATACGATACGATGTGTGTTTATTCATATCTTATATCATACATCTCATATGTAATCCCATATTTGAATATGATCCAATTCCTGAACAATAATTACTATGGACATTTATTTATTTTATTTGTGTGTGTGTTTAACATTCTAAATCTATTGCAGAACTTTTTTGAGAGTATTGCCTGATTGAATTGATTGAATATTGGTATTGAATAGAGGTCCTTTACACAGGTGAATAATAAGAGATACTTGCAGTGTCCAGCAGCAATGACAGTTATGCATCTGAGGAAGTTTCTCAGAAGCAAGATGGACATACCATGTACTTTTCAGGTGAGCGATCTACCATACAGGAAAGATAGGGCAAACATTTATTGAAAGAACTTGTACGTTTTTACCTACATACTTTTGAATTACTGGATTTGAAAGCTAAAAGCAATTTTTTGAATCACATTTTCATACCTTCCTGTAGGTTGAAGTAATGTATGAAGATGAGCCACTAAAAGATTACTACACATTAATGGACATAGCCTACATCTACACCTGGCGGAGGGTAAGAGGCATGTTTTTCTTGATGACCTGAATTTTTGGTATTTTTAGTCAAAAAATGAATAGACAACTTCCAGAGCAATTTGCCCTGTGCTTTGCATAATTTGAAGTATAAAACCATATGTGTTTTTCCTTTCTTTTTTAAATCAACTAATTCTGAATTATGGGTTTAATTGTTTGACCATGGACAGAAGGAGGACTTCTCAGAGTCTGGAATGAATGCCCTGTGTAGAGTGTATTACTGTGTAGTTACTTACATTGATATATCAAGGCTGTGTAGAGTTTATTACTGTGTAGTTACTTACCTTAATATATATCAAGACTGTGTCGTCCATTTCTCTGCTGTCCCCCAGAACGGGCCGCTGCCATTAAAGTACCGTGTTCGACCCAACTGCAAGAAGATGAAGATCAGTCACCCCCAGGACGGCCCCAACAGCTCCGTTCGGTCTGAGAGCGACTCGGCCAGTGACAAAGCCAGCAGTCCGGCCGCAGTTGTGCCCTCCACCTCCTCGCCGCTCCCCAGCCCGAGCCCCAGTGCCAACCCCACCCCCACCCACCCCCCGGCCCCAACCCTGGGTCCAGCACCCCCGCGCCCCCCTCCCAGGCTGCCCACACTCCGTACCCCCACATCTCCAGCGGCATCAACGGCTCATCTCCGGGCTGCGTCCCCAGTCGACAGTATTCCTTTGGAAACAAAGTGCGGAAAGGTTCGCTCAATGGCTCCTCTACGTCATCAGGATGACTGCATACATGAACTGCCCACCCCACCACCCCCACCCCCCACAGACACACCAACTTTGCCCTGCCAACACCAGGCCCCTTGCCCTTCATCAAGCCTCTGCAGTCCCATTGTAGATGTTCTTTTTATTCTTTGGTTGTTGTCATTTGTATATGACTATGTAAGACTTGTATGTTGATTTGTATGTAGTGAGTGCAAGACATTTCATCTGGAATGTTGCTGGAATTTTTTTATTTCAACATCGGCTTGCAGATGAAGACTTTGCTCATGACGGGCGTTCATTTGAATTGTTGGAATAACGATGTACTCATAACAAAAAGTATGAGAACTGTTTCTTTACATAAATGACTGAAGAATAACCTTTTTATATATTTTTACTTTTTGGTCTTAATTTTTTTCCTAAGGCTGAAATCAAAATGTTGTCTGCCTGTACTGAGTGTGTATTTCAAAGTCCATTGTTTATGAGAAGCATGAGACACTTAGAGTAGGCTGCATTTGAATTTAGTTTACCTATTTAAACATTCCAGATTAATTTGGCCTGCATTTTTAAAAACTGTCAAGGGCCACTGATACAAAAGTAAGGTCTGGTTGGGGGCCCCCCCTTAAAGATGTTGAAAAGAGCCCTTATCTGTTTGGGATTTTGGACTATGAAAAGGGTTACGCTCATCTATAATATGCTGTCTGTTCTTCAGTAGGATGGCATATATCAAGTGTAAAAAATAAAGACTGTTTCAAAGAGGTCAACCTCTACAACCATGTATATAGTTAAATGCATATTTAATAAGCATTGACATATAATGTTCAAAGTTTGAGAAGTTTGCAGCAGAGGAGGCCGCGATGAAGCTCGGATCTCATCCTCCATTTGGCTGTTTTGATGTCTTCAGTGTTCAATATAGCCTATTTGTATCAGTCAACTGTATGGACAACTGTTGTATTGTGACTGTTGCACAGCATAAAAACGTCTAAATAAAACATTTTACGCTTTGGCTACGTATGCGGTTTCATTTTCTCGCCATTAATCACCTGCCAACGATGGGCGACAATTCATTCTCTTTAGTCCGTGACAATGCGCAGCTGAAAATAGATTTTTAACTTAAAAAAAAATGCATAGCGCTTAAAGTGCCATAGGCAAAATAATTAGACAAGCTTAACGTCGACTGAAAGGGTTCTGTACCCAGCTAATGCAGGGATCTAGCCTGGTTAGCTCTGTGTTTTACTCATGCATTTCCACTCAAATTTACTTTTGAATCACCCGACGAAGTGTTTGCAGTGAAGACAGCATGAATGAAACGCGTTAAGCAAACGGTAGCTTTCTGCGCATGGGGCGTGCGTGGTAAACATAATAAAGCATATGGTAAGTTGATTGTTGCTATCTATTCTTTAAACGCTGCTCCTTAAAATAGGTGGTTAAATGTCAAACCGCAAATAGTATATATTAGATGTTTGCTAATTACCTGACGCCTCTGAGGCATGCACGGACAAATTAAGTACTTAGTGGACTACAGACAATGTTTAAATGATCTTGTGAATGTCGATCATTTAACATTTCAGACTTAGTTCCTTTTGATCTCGCACATATGTCGGCTAATTTCCAATTAACTCGGTGTGTCAAACGCTTTGTTCACAAGGGAGCAATCCAATCGGACAATTGAGCTATTGGGGGTGAAAAAACATCACTATCACTATCTAGGCAGCATGAACATTGTGAACTCTAGTTCAATGGACCGCAGCTTTTTTTATGGTTTAAAGTAGCCCAACGCCTAGCCTACTGACGGAGTTCAATAGGGCTGCACATCACAGTTTTGGAATGTTTTGGATGTCTAGAGGACAGGTACGGGTTCATTCCTCCATTCACATGAATCGCCAGCATTCCGGCTGACAGTGGCTGGAATCTGAATCTATTTAGGACAGAATGGTTTGAACTCTAACGAGTTCATCCCTCGTTAGTGTAGGCTGTCTAATACCCCGTTATCGGAAAGTCCGTGAAGAAGCAATAACCTACAGGCTACCTATAGCCTATGTGATCTGTGATCATAAAACGGATCTGATGGAGACAGTTGCTTCAAACTAAAGTATTTCCAGCAAACAATATTTCCAAAACATTAACATTTATCATTTCAACTTTATATTTATTTTAAAAAATCAACATAAACGGATCTTGCCCAAAGAACAAAAGAGGTCATCCGCAATAATAGACAATTAAGACAATTAATGAAAAAAAATCTGTTACAGGCTACATTGATATAAAAAGACATAGTTGAACTTTGACATCCACTAAACTGTAACACCCACGTCTATATCTGGCCTCACGCTGCGTTTTTTCCCCAACCCATATTTACCTTACATAAACGTCAGTGTGCTAAAGCCAAACTGTGATTGGGCTCAGTAAAATATTTGAAATTCAATTATTTTAACAGACACAATGGTTTAGTTTTGGTTCAGGTTATTTTGTCAATGAAGTAACTATAGGCCACATAGCTTCTGGATAGTTGCACCCAGACTACCTTCCTTATTTTCCCTTTTTTTCTCCTTATTTTTTTTTTATCATCAGTGCATTACCGTTTCATACTGTTGCATTAATCTAGAGACAGAGACAGTGATCTATGTAATGCAAGAAATTGCCAAAACACAATTAATTGTTTAACAAGTTCCATCGTGCGAAATTTTGATGAAGCGTTCGAATCGCAGCGCCCAGTCCGCTTATTGTAACAAAGATGAAACAATGTAACTTTATCACTTTCGTGCGGATGGAATCTGTCAATGAATGCAACAATGTTACATACAACCCCTATGCCATCAGGGGAAACAATCGGACACGAGTTATGAGACGAGTCATACAATTATTTAAACAAATCATTGACCGATGGGATTATCAGCAAGTACGGAGATGACACCATAAAGCATGTTCCCTAAATTTAGGCTACAGAAAGCTTTCGATGAAAGGCAGAAGGTGAAGTTGACAGCGGAATGACCACTGCAGCTGCCCGCTTCCCTCTGCGAAAGTGGACAACTACGACAGTTTGTACTACGCTAAACGTCAACGCCTGTCAAAAGCTGCCAGACATGATGATTTGAGATCCTCGGTCGTTAAGTCTAGTAGCCTACATGTAAATACGAGCCGTGGTCGTGAAAGCACAGCGGTTAACATGGTAGCGTAAGGGCAAATGCACTTCCGGTTGGTTACCGAGGCAACGCCAAAACGCCGACGACAAACTAAACACCACAACATCGATTTAGGGCATTTTAACCTGCCCTGATAAATCTGATAGCACTAAATCTTTTATCGTCGTATCACAGATTTAATTTATTTCACCGAATGTTTGTGCGAATATGAGTCAACGGCAGGTTTTACAGGGTAAGCTGTGTGAATACTGACTGTGAAATATATAACATTACTGTTACGAGACAGTACACTTTATGCTAACGTTAACGTTATCGTAGGTCGTATGGTAGCTAACTAATCCTGGTATAGAATTAATGTTAAATGGTCAGGATAAATGTTGAAGGTTGTTAACGTTGATACTTCTCATCTGTGAATTACTCCTTAGTATTTGAGCAGTACCAGAAGTCGAGGACACAATTCGTGCAGACAGTCGCGGAGCTTGCAACACGACCACAGAATATTGAAACTTTACAAAATGCAGGTGAGTGATAATTTGCCATCCAGACTAGACTTGTATCCACAGCAGACGCGTGATAGCCTATATTTACTTACTTATATTTCTATACTTACTTATACGTATACTTAAACTTATTTGCTGTTATCTCTGTCTAGGGGCTGCTCTTGGAGATGTGTTTGTCCTTGTGTTAACTTATTTGTGTTATCTACAATCATTGAGACTAACTTACAGTTATTGTAACGTTAGCCATCATTTTCAGTTTAGGCTTTAGGCCATTTTTTTAAGTACACATTTTTTTTTGTATTTTACTAATACCTAAGAAAACAATTAAGATGTTGATTATCTGCAGAGTACATCCATGTATTTTAAAAACAAACAAACAAACAAGAGCAGCATGTAGGCTACTAAAGGTAGGTCGGATACTAAATTTATGTGCAGGTAGACCCAGCACGTTAGCCTTCTCTCCTCCATGCTAAGTTCATACTTTCCTTGGCTTAGGTGTAATGTCCCTTCTGAGGCCTCTTCTGTTGGACGTGGTCCCAACTATTCAGCAGACAGCAGCACTCGCGCTTGGAAGGCTTGCCAACTACAACGATGACCTGGCTGAGGCAATCGTGAAGGGAGACATTCTCCCCCAGCTTGTGTACTCCTTGGCGGAGCAGAATGTAAGGCTTTTTCTCAGTTCAAACCTGCCAGGGCCGGTGTTCAGTTTCAGTACATTGAGGTGCTTTTGTGCTGTTCAGTGTCAAATCTTTTCAACTGAAGCAGACTACTTACAGGATGTAGTAGAATCTGTTCTTTTACTTCAGAAGGAAAGTTGATTGTATCGATATTGGTGAAATGGGTACAGGTGTAATTTTAGCTGAAACCGGATATTGAAATTTCATATTGGTGTTCAATCGGAATGTCTTGGCAGAAAAAAAGTCTTCATTATATGAGTGTTAATGAAAATGATGAGATGTGTTAAGATTCCCCTTTAGCCCTGATTTCGGTTAAGCTGAAATAACTGTCACTTTTCACAGATGCAGTATTGGCTCTTGTCCCTGTTAAAGGAAGCTTTGTTCTAGTCTGGTCCCTCACACACTTAGAGTCCCCTTAACAGGAGTGGGGTGCTTGTCACTCAGATGCTTTTGTTCCGTCTCAGCTTATTTTCCCATGTGCAGCTTTTCCACTGCTAACTAGACATTCTTGTCAAAACTATGGCTTGACGTTTTGAACTGGGAGGGGGCGGGGGTGTGTCAATGAATTATTTTTTTTCCCTCTCTGTCTCTATCTCTCACTTTTCTCTTTCCCTTCTACTATCCTCTCTCTGCTCCCTCCATCGTGCCCACAGTGCCCCTCCCCCAATTCATGTTTAGCTATTTTCTTTCACTTTACAACTGCCAATTACCCATACTCTTGCAAATCCTCTCCAGTGGCACAATGCCTGCATCAATTTGGAAGGGCAAATTCTGGCACACTGGCCTTTCTACAGCCTTTTTTTCATGGCCTTCTTCCATTAGTTTGCATACTGTATGCCCCTGTGTGAAGCTGACACTTCCTCCTCCTCTCTCATGCTATCCCCCTTTGGTCCACAGAGGTTTTATAAGAAGGCGGCCGCCTTCGTCCTGCGCGCCGTGGCCAGGCACTCCCCGGAGCTGGCGCAGGCTGTGGTGGACTGCGGGGCTCTGGAGGCTCTCGTCATCTCTCTGGAGGAGTTTGACCCGGGGGTCAAAGAGTCTGCCGCCTGGGCACTGGGCTACATCGCTCGTCACAATGGAGGTAAGAGTGTTTCCCACAGAATTGAATTCTATTTGTGGCGGTAAGTTTTCAGAATTAACTTTTAATGCAGCAGTTTTTAACAAATTAGCGCAGCGTGGTTATGATGCTAACCAGATTTAAGCACAATTTAGCACAACCTGGAAAATCATTGTGTGGTGGCCAATGTTGATATTGTGGTGGGCCGCCACAAATAAGTCAATATATGGGAAACACTGAGGTAAGAACAACACCAGCACCACATGACTTCAAGACATTTACCCAGAGTCTCCACTGTGTTGTGAGTTAGATTGAGTTCCTTTAATATTACAGTCTCCACTGTGTTCTGAGTTAGATTGAGTTCCTTTAATATTACATAACATTTAGGTCTGGTGGAAGTAGAGCTGAATCACAGCCATGGCGACATGTCCAACCTCTTAAATGTATGTGTCACTTAATGTTAATTTCTATACAAACCAAGACGACGGATTCCTAAATAAACGCAAGCACCCACACCATAAGTGTATCTAAATTAGCTATGTACCAAAAAGTACATTTTACCGTGACTCAAAGAGCTGTAAACAGTGTGGAATTTTGAATTGCGACGAAAATTCTCGGGCTAACTGTTGATGTGCAGTGAGAAAGGTTGGGAATAGGCAGCCACCAGCCCAGCACTGAACTCCAAGCTTGGTAAACAAAATCGGATATTTCAGGCAGTAAAAGCCCCGGTAAGAACCAAACTAGATTATGTTCAAATCTGCACACCAATGGCTACTGAAAAATGTAAGGTTCATTTATAAAATGTTTTTTGAAGTATTAAAAAACAGTGTTGTTTTAGAATTTTCAAACAAAATGGTTGGTAATTAGCATGTTTACAATAGTTAGTTTGCTATCAGTCAGTAGTGCATTATTTTTGTGTGATGGCCAAAACGGCGACGTTAATGTCACCTCATAGGAAGTGTAAACGGAACCTTTTTTCCAAGCGTTCCCCGACCCTGTGTTCCTCCTTCCCCGACCCTGTGTTCCTCCTTCCTGTGTTCCTCCTTCCCCGACCCTGTGTTCCTCCTTCCTGTGCTGCGGCCAGAGTTGTCCCAGGCAGTGGTGGATGCTGGGGCAGTGCCACTGTTGGTGCTCTGCGTCCAGGAGCCTGAGATCGCTCTGAAGCGCATCGCCGCCTCCGCCCTCAGCGACATCGCCAAGCACTCCCCCGAGCTCGCCCAGACGGTGGTGGACACAGGAGCCATTGCTCACCTGGCACAGATGATCCTTAACCCCGACGCCAAGCTCAAGGTCAGTAAGGGACCGATATCTAGTCATTGGCTAATTTGGTGTGTTTATTTGTTTGCATTGTATAGATGTGTTCAATGATAGAGATTTTTTAAAATGCCCGCATGATTTATTGTACATAAAAGTTATTATTGAAACAAGTCCACCATGTACAGTACAGTTCATTCCTTACCCAAACACAGAACTGCTGTTCCAAGTCCATGTGCTGCCCTGCAACACTGTGGTGTGTTTACTCCTGATTGGTTTCAAATTTGTTACAAGCTCCATGTTGTGTTGCTCCACAGAGACAAGTGTTCTCGGCGCTGAGCCAGATCTCCAAGCACTCGGTGGATCTAGCCGAGCTTGTGGTGGAGGCTGAGATCTTCCCCGCCGTGCTGGCCTGCCTCCGCGACCCGGACGAGTACGTGAGGAAGAACGTCACCACGCTGATGCGCGAGATCACCAAGCACACTCCCGAGGTAACCCCCACCTCCACACACACACACACACACACACACACACACATGTCGGAGCACAGCACCGCTCACAGAGTCAGGAGAGAATTGGAGCAGTTCCCCATAGCCCTGGCTCTGAGTAGGCCTGATGAGAGGCTGTGAGTTACAGTAATACAAACAAGCGCTTGCTTTGTTCTGGTGCTGTAAACAAAACCGTCCGTATCTGCTATTTATCACAGAGCAGTCAAAAAGAAAAAGGAACAACCTTGCAAAGCACTCATGTGTCACATTATACAGTGCTGCTGTCTAGCTGTGCTCTGTTTTCCCTCCTTCTCTCTCTCTCTCTCTCTCTCTGCCTGCGCTGTCTCTGCTGTCCTTGTCTGAGAGTGTGTTGTGCACATGGGTCTGTTGTTTCCCAATCAGCTGTCCCAGCTGATCGTGAACTCTGGTGGAATAGCAGCTGTCATCGATTACCTCGGGGATTGCAAGGGGGCCGTGCGTCTGCCTGGTATTATGATGCTGGGATATGTAGCGGCGCACTCCGAGAACCTTGCCATGGCTGTCATCGTGTCCAAGGTTAGTCCAATCCACCCTGACAGGGCTGCTGCTTACCATGACACTGTCAGGCACATGCTGTTTTTACACTAGGAGTCAAGAATATCCCCACAGTAGTGATGACACATTTAAACCTTGTGAACAAATCTGGTATGGGGCAAACAAGG
>NC_063204.1:3020435-3122935 GCF_017589495.1 Alosa alosa
AATGTCTTAACCATAGACATAATATACATAGACGCCGCATCGACCGCTGCTCCCTACTAGCGCTGACGAGATTTGGAGCCGCCATCTTGGACCGGTCATCCACTCCACTCAGTGTAATCTGTTTGGCCGGTGCAATGAGCTGTCAGCACACTTAATTAATCATATCTCACTGAATACCGAACAGATTTTCACGCGGTTTTTTTTGCTGCAAAGGTCATACATGTAGCTATGATACAGGCCACATTGTTCGAAAATACAAAATACAACCAATAGTACGGTAATGTTAAATCTTACTTGTGAAAAGTAAGATTTAACTGTGGTCAGTTTAAAGTCTGTTAGGGTAAAGTATTTAAATCTGTGACAGAATACAATGACATAAATGACAGCTTATTTTCCGATGACGACAGACCATCATATTATTGACAGGTATTATCGTTTTGTACATGCTTCTCCAAGGTAGTACCTTTAGGGTGGCCGGTAGGAACAGAGTCGGAATGTGTATTAGTGGTGGCATCGGATTCATAGCCTAATCAATTCCATGCGTAACAGCTCTCAAATCTTGAAATGATTAGTGCCCCAACTGTAGCCATAGGCATTTTCTACAGATCTTTGAGATCAGTAGCATATGGTGTGTGCCAGCCAGGCATTACAGGGACATGGTATGTTTTCCCCTCAGCCGATTCACTTATGTCGTGATGAATTGTAAGGCCATTCAGTTCAAATAATAAGAGGTGCAGGTAGGACCTTGTTCTGTAAATCTAGAAATAATTACTGATGTAGCCTACAATCCATTACATTTTTGGTAAAATTGGAGCCTGTCGTTAAACAGCATGCTTCAAAAATTAGGCCAATTATATTGGGCAAACAATATTCCCTTTCCCTGTATGAAGTTACATCAGTTACACCAAGCACCCTCATTAATAAAAGGCTAAACTCCCCGGACAAACAGAGCTGGTGATACATTTTATTTCTGAGTCTGAGTCTGTATGGACGTAGGCCTACGGGTTTGTGTTTTGATTGACAGCGCAACACGCAACCGATCTTAATTTATTATGGAAAATAAATCTCTGACATTATGCAAGTTAAGAAAACTGCGTTTGACAGGCAAAGATACTGTGTCTTGTAGGCTACAAATTATCAAGAGATCACAAACATATTGGCTGGAAAATGCAATTTATTTGTCTACAAAGGCCTATTTGGACTTATTTTACTTGCTAAATAAAAACTAGAAAGAGCATATGTGATATAATTTGAGGCCAAAGGGGGTTTCATACAGCTTCCGCAGGTTTGTTTAACTTGTGAATGTGTAACATATTTTCCAATGAGCTGTTAAAGCTATGTCTGGTTCATAAATATGTTGTTAAAATAGGCTATGCCCACAATCTACATTCCCAGTGTAAAAACGTGGCCGAGGTTAGCAGTAGGGGGCGCAGAATATTTAGTCACCTGGCCGCCGTCTGCGTCAATTGTATGCGTTTGGCTAAAACAATTGGATTTTCTTGACGCAAGGCCAAGACGATAACTCAATAATTTACCTAACAACGCATTTCCTTCCAGCAGCAGACCTTTAAGTGTAAAAGTCTCAGTAGTCTAAGAGATGTTTTCTGCACTTTTGTCATCCACTTTGCCTTTGGGGCTCTCTGACCCACGCCATTGTCAGTCCACTTCTCATGTTATCCATCACAGTGAAATGCAGAAGCGACCGCTTTTCGACAGCCCTCAACACAGGGAGCGTTTTGGCAGAGCCGCCAGCTTCCTCCTTTGGAATTCACCCGTTGGCTGGGTCAGCACTTGCTACGCTTGACTGGGTCACTAACACCCTGTTCAGACCCCCAGCCCAGAACTTCTCATTTCTCATACAGCCTGACGGTGTCTCTTTGATGGGTGACTTTGAAGTTAACAGAGAAATCAAATACTAAAACAACCTTGACAAGCAGTCATTTAGCTTCCGTCGACAGCTCGTTTGTGGCTTGCAATTTTCACCTGAGCATTTTCTACTTTTGCAAGCTACTTGCAGCAGTCCACTTTCACGCCTCTTAGACCTACCCGTGACCATTATAGATTTATTAAAATGTAATCACCGTATTATTAGGGAGAATTTGCACTAATAAGATTACCCCCTGAAGTTTATTTTAAGAAACCTTAGATTCTGATCACACAAAGAAGTCGAAAAGAAAACACAACAGCCATCAAGATGCAGCAGCTTTTGGTCAAGGTCCACACACATAGCAATCCATAAAACCTAGGCTACAAGTAACGAAAATATGGATTACAGATTTTCATTAATTGAATTATATAAAAAGTCTAATCAAAATAATAATAAAAAAATAACATACCTGAAAATAAACACCGGACCATCATCCACACATTGCTGTGCAAAGAATCAAATTGGTCAGATAACCTCCAATTTCAAATAAAGAAATTAATTAACAGAGATAAATAGGCGCTATTTCTCTCTGAGATGGGAAAGTATTTAGCCAACAGATTGGAAGATGCTAAAGAGTATTTGCTCAGGAGGACGGAATCCCTTAGGTGGTGAATTAGTGCCCGGGATTGTCACGGAGTTGATTAAGTCAGAGCATGTTTTTGCAAGTCTATCTCCACTAGAAACGCAATTTAGAGTCCACCCTGACCTCTCCTTTTCATGAGCATGCCAGACACAGCAATGCCGTGTGGGGTACAGTTTTATCCGGACAACAAGTCTTTAATTCAGGTAGTATACAATTTTCAGAATGCAGAAATTATTCCTAAATACAATCAGTAGTGATGTGCGAGATGAATGAATTAATAGTTGATTGATTTTAGCTTGATTGGCATTGATTGGGATTTAAGTTGAGAACATCCAAAGAGGTCACAGGCCTGGGCATAATTGCATTGCAAAATAATTAGATTTTATTATTTTAAACGTCTTCATTCTTTACAACCATTTTTCATTCAGACAACAGTTGTTAATAGGCCACCACGTCAAAGGTCAACGCATAGCACCAGTTAGACAGTGAGTTGCGGGAATCCATTCTACAGTTTTCCAACAGGAAATCGTGAAACTAGTAAAAACTTCCTCGCACATTGTCTTCATCTCTGACCCTCCTCTTCCCCTCCTCGAAACCGCGAGGGTAATTACCATGTTTGGTATTTATTTCAGTATCAGCACATTTATTTAAAGAGGTATAAGCATCAATCCAAATTTGTTCTGTCGTATGCGATTTAATGAACCTGAAACCATTAATTTTTCTTATTGTTCTGTGCTTCCTGTGTGTTCTGTGCTCCAAAGACAAACGGGACAATGCCACCCATTGACATTGAATGCACAGGCCTAACCGCATTTCTCACCTATCTTCGAATTTAACATTCACTGTATCTAAGGGACAAAAGAGAGTGGCACGGTTCCTCTGTTTTAAGTTGGATGAGTGGCCTACAGCTTACGCATGCAGGCAAAATGCGTCTCTGGGTTATTTGCGGAATAATGGCTGTGTTCACATCAGGAGAGGGTTCAAAAATGGGTAAGTAGGCTACACAGCATCTACATCAGCATTCTTGTAGACGCTCACTGTTACGAAGAACTACTAGGTTACTACTAGTAAGTGTCAAATAGCAGGTGCAAAAACAATTGACCAATACTCCCTTTTCAAGTTGAGAATGATCTGAACCCAGATTGTAACAAGACGTTATTGTTAAATTCATTATTCACTATAGGCCTAAACGTTTTAACTCTGCTGATCTGTCGGAAGCCTTATCGCCAGTTTAAGAAAGCCGGTATTGTGTAGCCTACACACACGGTATTGTCACCAAGGCACATTAAGGAGCACTCTCATTCATGTCATCTGTGTAGGATTCGTGTGTATGAACACGTACTGTATGTCAGTTATGGTCTGCAGTCTCCTTCTTCCAGGCCTTTTTATAATTAACCTCTTTGTTTAGTTGTCCGGGTGTATACGGAGAAGCAGGCTTATGCCGCAGGCACAGAAATAACCTTTCTGGCAATGACTGAGGAGCCCGACCCTCTTGAGTTCCAATGGGACTTTGGGAACAGACAACCTGTTCGAACATCCTCAAGAGCCATCACCAAAAAATTCCGTCTTCCTAAAAGGTTACTTATCATAATCAATTTCATTATGTAATATTTTCTAGTTATGTTTTGTGTTATGTTTTCTAGTGATTTGTGTTTTTATATTTTCAGGTACAATATCTCTGTGAGAGTGTTCAGTGGGCAAATGTCTGCAGTTTCAGATGTGTATGCTGTGATAGTGCAGAGGGCTATTAAACCCAACAAGCTGCAGTTTCAGCCCTCAGTTCTCGTAAACACAACGGTGGAGTTTAAATGTAGAGTTAGCGCTGGGAGTGATGTGACCTACCTTTGGAGCTTTGGTGATGGCACCACACGACATGGGTGGAGAACTGAACAGCACGTATTTGACAGGTGGGCTCTTGTGCACGTAACAACACCATATCATATGATGCATCCTGTGATGGGATTCAAGCTAGTATAATGTATGACGTTCTATGGCAAGGCATGGCATGACATAATCAAATCCTATACCATCCCCTTTGGTCATCTCCAGACTCGGGGAGTTTGTGGTTGGTGTGACAATGCACAACTTGGTCAGCTCTGCCTCTCTGAATGACCACATATTTGTTACAAGTGAACACTGTCTGCCTCCGCCAGTGAAGAACATGGGCCCTCATAAAATACAGGTAGGAGATGTTTAGCTGAAGTGTTTAACCTTGAGTCACAGAGATGATGAAGTTCACATTTAATCTGGTGGACATACATATAGTATATAAGTATATATACTTTTTTGATCCTGTGAGGGAAATTTGGTCTCTGCATTTAACCCAATCGGTGAATTAGTGAAACACAAACAGCACACAGTGAGGTGAAGCACACACTAATCCCGGCGCAGTGAGCTGCCTGCTTCAACGGTGGCGCTCGGAGAGCAGTGAGGGGTTAGGTGCCTTGCTCAAGGGCACTTCAGCCGCGGCCCACTGGTCGTGGGTCGAACCGGCAACCCTCCGGTTACAAGTCCAGAGTGCTAACCAGTGGGCCACGGCTGCCCCTATGAGTCTGCCCAGTGAATAAGGAATCACGCAGAGGGTGTCTCTTTCCGCTCCAGGTGCAGCGGGATCAGTCTGTGCGTCTGGCTGTGACCTACGAGGCGGTGGAGATCCAGTGTGACATGTACCAGGGACTGCAGTACACATGGATGGCCTATGACTCCAGCGGGAGCCAAATTCAGCTTGCTTCAGTTGAAACCCACAAACAAAACATTGAGCTCCCAGCATTCTTCCTTCATTATGGCATTTACAGAGCCGTAGCCAAGGTAACTAAACTTCTACAGACATTTACTGCTATTCAAATTCAATTATTATGAAATTATTATTTTTATTATCATCATTGTTGTTGTTATTGTTGTGTATGTTGTAGTTTTCGTTTTTTTGTAGTTTTGTAATCATAGTATTTTCCATTGATGCACTCTTTGTTAGGTCTACAGTAGACACCTTCAGGTGTAAAATGTAAAATAAAATGTGTGTCTTGTCTTGCTTCACCTGACCCCATGCTGCTGTGTGTCTAGTCTTGCTTCACCTGACCCCATGCTGCTGCTGCTGTGTGTGTGTGTGTGTGTGTGTGTGTGTGTGTGTGTGTGTGTGTGTGTGCAGGTTCAGATAAAGGGAAGTGTGGTGTACAGTAATTACTCCGTCTGTGTGGAGGTGGGGCCCCGCCCCCCGATTAGCATCATTCAGGGAGCCACAAACCTCTTCATCAGTCGCCATGACAACACCTTAATCACCCTGAATGGAGAGCAATCACACGACCCTGATTTCCCTCAGATCCCACTAAGGTAAAACCATAGGGTCCCGCCATCACAGATCCCACTAAGGTAAAACCATAGGGTCCCGCCATCACAGATCCCACTAAGGTAAAACCATAGGGTCCCGCCATCACAGATCCCACTAAGGTAAAACCATAGGGTAAAACAGGCAGCCACATCACACAGGCAAATCAACACAGTCCAGCTCCATGATTTGTAGCATATTCACTGTAAATAGTCACTTCTGCTCGCTCAAGGATCCACATGGCACTTGCTATATATATATATATATATATATATATATATTTTTTTTTTGTATTTATTTTTTTATTTTTTTTTATTTATTTTTTTTAAATTTTATTTCCTATCGTTTTCTTTGAAATTATTTTCTATTCATCTTGTTGTCGGGACGTACACGCTCACAGCTCAAGTGTGGCTTTTGTTGTCCAGCTACAGTTGGCACTGCAGGCCACTGAGCAGAACAGAAGGCCGGTGCTTCCAGGAGTCCCTCCAGCTTGTCCCTCGATCTCTCCCACAGCTCGTCTTCCCAGTCAGTGCCCTGAATCCCATATTTGACCAGTTCAAATTCACGCTGACCGTTCAAAGTGGGGGCCGCTCCTCCTCATCTGAGATGTTTGTCACGATCACACCCAACACCATGAGGTAGGACCGGAGGTCAGATCCGTGCCACTGTGTACTGTATCCTTTTAATGTTTTATTTTATTTTTTTCTCAAAATATTTTCTTCCCCTCAGGAATCTTCAGATTAACTGTGGTCACTGCCAGGGTACTGGAGTGAATTGGAATGAGCAGTTTTCTGCTGAAGCATTCTTTGAGAAAGACACCTTTGTCTCAGAGGACGTTGTGTTTTCTTGGAAGCTGTACATAGTGAATGGCACCAATAGATTCATCAGTGAAGGTAAGAGGATGGCAACCCCCCTTGCTGCCTGCTTGCTGGCCTTTCAGATAGATTTCACAATGAAACATATTATGGGATACATCCTATTGTCATTCCTGTCTCTTCCCCTAGTGCCGTTCTGCAGGTCTGCTGATCAAGGCGCACCTGCAAAAATCATTGAAAGTCCAAATTACACCCAAGAAGCAGTGGAGCTGTACGAAGGATCATCATCCCCATACGAACTTCATACGCCATCATCATCCTCAACATCATCGCCATCCTCATACGAACTTCACACGGCATCATCATCCTCATACCAACCTCATACGCCATCATCATCCTCAACATCATCATCATCCTCATACGAACTTCATATGCCAGCCTCCCCAACGCCATCGTTTGAAAGCATCCATAAGACCACCTTCGATGATTTCTCTGAGTTTCTACCCGAGTCCATTAACATACCAGAGCACCAAGTCCCTGATGCCCTGCAGTCCGATTCCACTGGCCGTGGAGGTGGTCCACGTGCGCCCACCGCCAGGATGAAACCCCGGGGCACACATGGGCACTCCCCTGCCCCCTCCGCCCCACGGGGCAGCTATGAGGAGGGTGAGGCCCTGGTGAGCTGGGGCAGATGGAGGACAGAGGGCAAGCCTGAGGAAGCACAGACGCTGCCCGCCGACCAACCTGATGAAGTGACCCGTTTAGGTGATGTGTGGAATGCCCGTCAGTCGCCGGGAGACTATGGTACACAGTGCAGTCCTGTGGCTGCTCGTCATAAACTTAGAACAGTAGGAGAGATATATTCCCGTTACGTAGGGCAATAATCCAGTGATGTTTGATATATTCCCGTTACGTAGGGCAATAATCCAGTGATGTTTGATATATTCCCGTTACGTAGGGCAATAATCCAGTGATGTTTGATATATTCCCGTTACGTAGGGCAATAATCAAGTGATGTTTGATATATTCCCGTTACATAGGGCAATAATCCCGGTTCAGAGAGGAAATTACTATTCAGTGTTTCAATTGAACACAGCTAATATTTAAAAAGGTTTGAAGAATGAGTACACATACAAAGGCTTGGGTTCATATTCTGAGTTTGGTAGAGAGGTTGTGTGCACTTCCTACTCACGTTTAGAACAGGTGCAGGACAAGTTGCACGATAAGGCGAAACAAAAGAGAATGCTCGCACACAGGCAATAATATAAATATAAATATAAAACGGCAACGTTTCAACCCAACAGGGTTTTCTTCAGGCATATTTTTTCTGTTGATATTTTTCCAACAGTGCAGTCAATCAATAGATGGTGACCGAATTTGAGCCTAGTCTTCCATTACTTTCCAATGGCTTTGCTGAACATGTCACAAGTGAATGTGTTGTTGATGTTTCCATGTGCATAGATGATGCCTCAGATCTAGTACTGATGGGGGAGACTGATTCACACCTCTCTGGGATTCCTGTGATCTTTGAAGAGGGAGGTAGTGGTGCCCCAGCTGAAAACGACTCTGATCGGCCTTTGACCCGGGAACACCACAGAGCCACCGGAGAGCCAGGTAGCACTACAGAGACCCCTCTGGGTCATCTACAGACCTGCAGCAGCGTGGACAATATCTGACATGTAGTGTGGATGAAATCATGTGCCTGCTAGGTCACATTAAATGTAGATTAAAAAGTGATAAAGAGTTGTGTAATTTAAAAAAGAATAATAATCAGTGCAAATGAAATGTATTTTGCCTTCAAGATCTACTCAGGACTGGGCTCAGTGGTTACCTGGCGGAAGAAGAAACCTCCAGTGCTCATTTTTATCTCACAGGTGATTTCCTTTTACATTTATTTTTATTTCTTATTTAAGGTTTATTTGACATGGACATTGCACATTAATAAATATAAAACATACATATGCAATAATTAAGCAAAAATAAAGCATAAAGCAAAATGTTTTACATGTTGCTTTATGTGTTATATGTAATTATGTGCTTTGTGATTGACTGGAAGTCTAAATGTTGGTATTTCAGATTATGATTTCCCTTTCATTGGGATCGAAGAGGGCGACTCAGGAACATATGCTGGAAGACCGACAGGTATCACAAATGCTTAGAGAATGACCACTGTCATTTCAAAATTCAATAAATATTATCATCAGTTTTTTATATTTACTTTTTTATTTTCTTTAAGCTAACAGGTTGCTGTTTGAGTTCCTTAACATGACAGGCGTCTGTTTGTTCTCTATGATTTAGGCGTGGGTTTCGCTTGGGAGAACGGAGGCAGAGACCTTGTGTCTGAGCCGGACCATCCTGAGGAAAGCTTTCTGATGGACTCCAAGCGGCCTGGTCTGGCTGTAGCAGAGAGGACTCTGTTGGACCTGGCGAGAGAGCTCGTTGATCCCGTGGTGTTGGAGTCTCACACTGTAGCAGGTACTGTAGGTGGGGAGGTGATTGCAGTACTGTAATGAAGAATAATGGTTGTTCACTTACATTTATTTATGCTAAATGAACAAATGAAACTCATTAGGGATGCTTGGCTATAAAAAGTGTTCTTGTGTGTGTCTCATTGTACCTGGATGTGGTACTTTTCTGAGAGGGGTACTTTCTTTGTTTTTTATCAGGAATTTCTTCATCTGTCATCACGCTGAAACCTTACTCACTGAGCCCAAACCGCCACTACATGCTGGCCGTGACCGCAAGTAAGATCAAGCTTGGCTATCAGATTTAAGTGTTTTGTCTGTGAGGGAAAATGTTTTAAAACGTAAAATTGTGGGATAGGGGATTTTTTGGTCCAAACAAACCGATTGTCCATCATTTAAACATGTCATATGTTGTTTGTCCTGTTCTCAGTATTTTTGAGCGCACGTTCAGAGAGACGTTTCTAAAGTTCAATATTTTTGAGCGCACGTTCAGAGACGTTTCTAAAGGTCTTTGTGTTTCCGTGCCTTGTCAGGTGAGCGTCGGACAGCGGTGGGGAAGTCCCAGCTGTTCTTCACCACCCTCCCCACGGCCGCCCCTGAGGGGATGGCATGTCTGGTGCAACCCAGCGAGGGGCTTGAGCTCCTCACGCTCTTCAGCGTCTTCTGTGCGTCTGGAAGAGAGGTGCATTGCCACGCTGAAATCTGTCGCATTTTAACACAGCAAAGGGCTCAAATGGCTTTTTAATGCCCAAACAACTGGACTGGACAACTGGGAAATTTAGTTGGTACTTTCCTGTATGTTATGTCACTAGCAGCACTAATTTCAAATCTGTTTGATGTGTCATAACAGGATCTGCTCTATAAGTACAGCTACACCGTTGGCAAAAGCCCTGCTGTTGTGTTGTACGAGGGCCGAGACTTCCAGCATTATTTCCACCTGCCATCTGGAGGTCATGAAAATGACTATACAGGTATTATGATCATGGTCATGTCTTCAGGTCAGTAGTATTTGGGGAATGGAATCATATCAAGCACAATACAACACTCCTCGCCTGTGTCTCTTACAGTAACCGTCTACACTGTGATTGAGAACAAGTGTGGGGCTACGACTAAAGCATGCGCAGCTACTGTGAAGGTTCTCCCCCGTTTCCAGAGAAGCGCGCCCCTGTCCCACGCCCCTGAGCAGGACCTGTAAGATAACAGCACATCCTTCATCACCTCATTCATAATGCCAGACTGCACACCGCTCTGACCACTCTCCCTTGACCCCCCCAGACTCGCCTACGCCACTCGGAACCTCAGCAGGCTCACGCAGATGGGCAGCGTCCGGGACGTCCAGAACGCCGTCTCCCTACTGGCGGGGGTGCTCGGCAGGTTACGCCAGGAGCCAGTGTCCTCTCAGGAGCTGCTGGGGCCTACCCACAATGCACTTGTGACGGCGCTATGCTGCCTGACTCCCAGGGATGAGGTGAGATCTCACACCATGACAGTTGAATTGCAAACAACGGGGTGGGCAGCTGTGGCCCACTGGTTAGCACTCTGGACTTGTAACCGGAGGGTTGCCGGTTCGAACCCTGACCAGTGGGCCACAGGCTGAAGTGCCCTTGAGCAAGGCACCTAACCCCTCACTGCTCCCCGAGCGCCGCCGTTGAAGCAGGCAGCTCACTGCGCCGGGATTAGTGTGTGCTTCACTTCACTGTGTGCTGTTTGTGTTTCACTAATTCACCGATTGGGTTAAATGCAGAGACCAAATTTCCCTCACGGGATCAAAAAAGTATATATACTTATATAAAACAGCCCTTATGAAAAACAACTATAGAAAGATGTATTAGAGCACTTGAGACATACTATAGAACTTTGAGACATACTATAGAACGTGTAGACTGTCCTATAGGAACACTATACACTAGAGGCATTACAGAACATCACAGAATATTATACACTACCATAGAACTGCTAGAGATCTTGTAGTATTTACTATAGGGAGTAAATGAACCATGTTTCCCCAGACTTCTGAATGATATATTTGCATATTTGTGTTTGGTATGTTTATGCAGTCATAGCAATGCTGAACTGTGCTGTATCTGGAATAGGGACCTTGTTTCTTTCTGTGTTATGATTGAGGGTAACAGGTGATTTTGTTCAGCAGAGATTACTGGCCCAAAACATTAACATCTTGACAGATCTCATGGAAGTCACAGATCAAGTAAGTAGTATATGCAGTCTGGCTGCTTCACCTATTTGTCCCTTACAAGACAAGTGACTGGTCTTCATCACAGTTTCCATTTACTAACTATAAAAGAATTGATGCAGACAATTACTCCCAAGTGCAAGATGCCAACGTTCATGGCATCTAACGTGAATCTATTTTTGTCTCAGGTGACTTTGCACAGTGCCAAGCTGCTCATCAAGCACATTCAGGACCTTTCTGCCCTGTTTCCAAAAGAGAGAGGATCTGGAGATGTGCCTTCCCTGGAGAAGCGTGTTGTTAATGCCTTCGTTTCTGCTCTGTCCCATACCTTGACAGCCTTGTGTCGGTTCTCCAAGGAAGGCATTGAGCTCACCTCTGACGTCCTTCGCACAATCACAGATGTGTCTCTGGTAAGGCAGTAAGACTGTCACTCAGAATTCTGACAAATGAATGTGCCAATATATTGTTGTAGTTTTTTTTTTTTTACAATATTGACATTGTGACCTAGATTTATGAGAGTGAGAATATTACAGTCATCCCTCTCTAGGATAATGTGTTATAGAGTCATCCCTCTCTAGGATAATGTGTTATAGTTTGTCGTCCCGCCATTTCCTGGTCACGTGAAAGCTGATTAAAAGAGGTTTATTAACACTGACGGTCAGTTTGACTGGCATGAGTATCTCATATACCGGTACTAGACTCCTTTGCCCCTTTGCCTTGTGGAATAGTGCTTTTCATTCCTATTTCATCCTGTCATATTTAATATCATCTCTCTGAAACACAGAAGGACATGACGTTAAGCAGAGCTTCTGAATGCTTCCTTAACACCAGCTTCCTGGAAATTAAAACATGGAGATGTGACCAACTCCCCACCAATAGCTTCAGCATCGGCCCTGCAACATTTCATCATCCTGTGGGAATGGATACTTTTACCGCTGGTCTCAGGGATGGATTAAATTCTTGCTTAATTTCCCAACTCTGGCATTTTAAACAGAATCCATATTACTGGGGCAAAACACCAGTGGAGGTGAGATTGTCAGAATTTTGACAGAATTTTGACAGAATTTTGACAGAATTTTGACAGAATTTATGTACCAGTACAATGTTTGATTTGGCCTGCTGTTTCTTTAAGCTGACTGGAGATATTGCTGACTTGAGACTGTACAACTGCACCACCTGGAGGAAAATAAGAGTACGGCACTTGGACCTCCCATTGTCTATTGAATTCCAGAGAAAGCCGACCAATGTATGGGATGCACCTTATTTCAATGTATTAATATAATAATTTTGACCATATACCTGTAAGCTGTAGTGAAGCAGGAATAAAGGAGGCAGCTCAGTGCATAGCGTTTAACTGCATGCTAATTCACATCAGGGTTTTGGTGAGTAGAAATGAAATACATAGATGTGACACAATAGGCTACTACCTCATAATTAAGCTATATTTAAGAGGACTAATATTACAGTGACTGATATTAGAACTTCATATTCAGGTTTCATGATAGGTTCAAAATCATGAACTGGATTTAATGTTTGTATTTACTCTGGGGTTATGAGATACCCTTGAAGGACAGGATAAATTATTTATGAAAATTCCACTGATTTCACTGAAATCATTATTGAACCATCCATGAATGAATTTAATTAAAATCTCACTCAAACATTCTCTCTCGAGCAGACGGCCCGAGCCTCAGAGGTCACTCTGCTGCACGGAGAGGTGAATGTCCACCAGTTCAACGTGACCCCAGAGCTCCTCAGCCAGGCCGTGCAAGCCACGGTGGTGTTCAGACGGCCCGCTAATCGCACCTTTACCATCATGCTTCTCTTCAGGTCTCCCACCGTCACAGCAGACACTAGATATCTAGGAATGCAAAGACGAATAGATTTCTTTCTATTTGTTACATCTCATCTGTGTTATTGTGGGAATGTGTTTCCTTATTAGGATGTCAGAGAGGCCTACCCCTGTTCTGTACAGCATGAAGAGGATGCATCAGTGGGACGGAGACACGGTCCACATGCTCTTCCCTTCCTCTCATCTGCAAGGTTGCAATTCATTCTTTTGATCTGTTTAGCCAATTAACCAACCACTGATCATATGTATCACAAAAATGAATGTACCACTGATCATATTTATCACAAATAATACTAAAAATGTCCAGGCAGAAGGCCTCACATATCGGTTTTAGGAGCTCAACTGACGTGTGTTCATATCTGGATTGTTCTGATGTCTCAGATGGTGGCATTGGATACGTCTCAATCCTTAGTGCAGACTACGGAAAAACATCCAGGAATAAGTATGTGGCTCCGTCTGTGAACTACACCCTTCAGATTGAATCTGTGCACTGTCTCTCCTGGGATGGACAGAGAGAATGGACCCACGAGGACTGCACACCCCAGCCTGGGTCATCCCATGTCAGAATCAACTGCAGGTACAACACAGGGGCCATTGTGTTTTATTTGGTGCTTTTCAAACAGATTGATAGAGTAGATGTTTCTAGAAATAAGAGAAAAAATATTTATATTTTTTTAAGTAATGGAAAATTGTTAAATAGATTTTATTCTTGTGATACAATTTAGATTTGTGAGAGTTGCTCACCACTGCTCTCTCAGACAGTCGTCTGGTCTTTGATGGTCCCCAAGGGCCTCTTTGAAGGAACTGCATCTGTGATAACAATCTGCCTGAGCTCCACTGCTGTTTAAATTCAATTTGACTAATTTCATTTTTAATTTTGATGTGACATTTGATAAATCCCTCTTCAGTTGCAGCCACCTATCCCCACTCACGGTGGCGTACGGAGCCGTGCAGAGCCATGTCGATGTGGGGGACGCCGCTGTGTATGCCATGTAAGCCAGGCCCCTTCACTTGAAGTGGACAAACGATGATTCACTTGCACATACTGCACGGCAGCATTTCTGAAGCACTGTCTGCAACTAGCGACTAACAAACGCACTCTGATTCTTAAAGACACTGTCTAATGTTATTTTGCAGGCCCTCCAACAACCTCACCCTGAGCTGGGTCATCGCCCTGTCCCTCGTCGCCTACGCGTTGATGCTGATGGTCTGTAAGCGTGCCGACGGCCACTGTGAACGGAGCGAAGCTCCGCACGTCCTGCCAGACTGTGCGCCGCTCCACCAGCAGCTGTACTCTGTCACCATCGACACAGGCCTGCGCTCGCGCTCCATCATGACAGCCAAGGTATTGTGTGCGTCGCTCCCTAAAGACATGCAAATGGAGGCCTGCTGGGCCAGATGTTGGCTGCATGCGAGCGTAGCGAGGAGGAGGCGCTGCTGATGCCAGCCGGCCCGGATCACTCTCCCTACACACGTCTGACATTGTTTGGATAATTGTAAATGTGTTAGCGGTGGGTTTTTAAATAGACCTGTTTGTCTAATTGGGGATTTGTATTTATGGCCTAAATGTTTGTTCACAGTGGTGGTAATGCCCAAAAAGGTTTTTAATCACTGCATTCTGCCACTTATCTGTTTATGTATACTGTCAGCATTTGTGTATAATAAGTGCTTTATTATTAGTACACTATAGCTGTGCAGCTTTTTGAGCTGCTGAACCCGGCGTTTATGTAAACAGGGTAAACAGGTTGTAAATGTAAACATGGTCAATTCTGGTCATTGTTAGTTAAAGCGTTTTTATTATGGTGGTTATGGTTTTAGTGTGTTAACGTTACGTTTTAAATGTCAGGTTTATCTTGTGCTGTATGGTGAGGAAGGAGTGTCTGAGACCAAAGAACTTTACATCCCAGAGAGGTCCCTTTTTGCAAGGAATTCCAAAGACACCTTTATTCTGAGGTACCAGTTTAATTATATCAACCTCCATTGTCCTAAACAATTTAAAAAAGCTTTTCATGGATGAAACCTATAAGAGCCAAGAAGCCCAAAACGTCAATTTGGGATCAATAATGTGCGTATAGGAAGCAAAAGAACACGAGTGTAGATGATGCCAGAGAGCTCCAGTGAGTTGTTTTTTCTCCGTTAGTGTGCACAACACAACATACAACACACATATTTATCCCCACACAGCACAACACATCTCTATATGAACACAACATACAACACACATATTTATCCCCACACAGCACAACACATCTCTGTATGAACACAACATACAACACACATATTTATCCCCACACAGCACAACACATCTCTATATGAACACAACATACAACACACATATTTATCCCCACACAGCACAACACATCTCTGTATGAACACAACATACAACACACATATTTATCCCCACACAGCACAACACATCTCTGTATGAACACAACATACAACACACATATTTATCCCCACACAGCACAACACATCTCTGTATGAACACAACATACAACACACATATTTATCCCCACACAGCACAACACATCTCTATATGAACACAACATACAACACACATATTTTATCCCCACACAGCACAACACATCTCTATATGAACACAACATACAACACACATATTTATCCCCACACAGCACAACACATCTCTATATGAACACAACATACAACACACATATTTATCCCCACACAGCACAACACATCTCTATATGAACACAACATACAACACACATATTTATCCCCACACAGCACAACACATCTCTATATGAACACAACATACAACACACATATTTATCCCCACACAGCACAACACATCTCTATATGAACACAACATACCACACACATATTTATCCCCACACAGCACAACACATCTCTATATGAACACAACATACAACACACATATTTATCCCCACACAGCACAACACATCTCTATATGAACACAACATACCACACACATATTTATCCGCGCTTATCCCCTGGATCTCCACATGCGTCTGTTTGGGCTCCAGCGCATTTACATCAAAAAGATGATTTCTCTGCGCTGAGGGCCGGTAGGATTATTATTCACGCTGTGCGTCCTGTGCCCCTCCGACAGTACGGCGGAGCGTCTGGGGTCCATCTGGAAGGTGCGTCTCTGGCACGACAGCGCCGGCCCCTCGCCCAGCTGGTACGTCAGCCACGTCCTGGTGAGGGAGCTGCCAAGCTGGAGCAGCTGGCTCTTCCTCGGGGAGTGCTGGTTGGCCGTCGACGAGCATGATGGGAAGGTGGAGAGGAAACTCACAGTCTGCAAACAAGGACTCGGATTGGGACAGGTGACGACTTGCTACTGCTGCTGCGTAGTTTAGCCAGTGCAGGTGTTTTGTACATGAGAGAGAGGGATGTGTTTTGTACATGAGAGAGAGGGATGTGTTTTGTACACTGGAGAGAGGGATGTGTTTTGTACATGAGAGAGAGGGATGTGTTTTGTACATGGGAGGGAGGGATGTGTTTTGTACATGAGAGAGAGGGATGTGTTTTGTACATGAGAGAGAGGGATGTGTTTTTGTACATGGGAGGGAGAGAGGGGTGTGTTTTGTACATGTGAGCAGAGCACTACACTACACAAGGAGAATATTTTATGTTTTGAAATATACATACGTTTTATAGCACATTTTATCTTCATTAAAAACACAATATTTACTGATGGTATCAGTCAGGTTCTATAGCTAATTTGCAATTATAATAGGCTAAAGAAGTTTAGTCAGAACTTAAACTATTTGATCTGGTATTGTATATTGTTGTGCATTTTTTTGTGTTTTATCTGACACTTCTGCGAATATTCTTACAACAAATGTAAATTTCCTTTCAACGAACCTTAATAAAAAATCAAACTGGTTTGTGCAACAGATAATAAATCACTGAATGCTATCACAAACTGAACAGAAATGTCCATTCCTTTGTGTATCTGATGTGAAACCTGATCTCTCTCTCTCTTTCTCTCTCTCTCTGTTCTGGCCAGCTCCTCTACATGAAGCTGACGGAGTACCTGGAGGACGTTCACCCGTGGTTCTCCGTGTTCAGCTGTCCTCCTCGCGGTGCCTTCACGCGTGTCCAGCGGCTGACCGTGTGTTTGCTGCTCCACCTGGGCTGCATGTGTGCCAGCGCGGCGCTCGTCGACGGCCAACACGAGCCGGTCAGCTAATATTTACATTTACATGAAGAGTCATAAAGAGGCCTGAGCGCAATCACATTTTCTCAGCCATAAAGACAGCCTGGCACATTAAGGATGGGGACGCATCCTCTATGAGATCTGCATGCACAGCAATGTCTCAGCTCAAATCACTGTAGGCTATTGTGACTTCGTTAAAATTGGGCTAAAATTAATTTCTTTCTTTTTTTCTTTCTTTGCATTTCTTTCTTTCCTTCTGTTTTTCTGGTTTTCCTTCTTTCTTTCTTTCTTTCTTTCTTTCTTTCTTTCTTTCTTTGTCTTTCTTTCTTTTCAGGCTTTCTTTGTTTCCTTCTTTCCTTCTCTCTATCTCTCTCTCTTTCTTGTTTTCTGTCCTTTTATCTCTCTTTCTCTTTCCAATTGATTTTGAAGCGTTTTGTTTGTGTTCCTCATTGATTTGCTGCTGGTGACGGCAGAACTCTTTAGAGCAGGGTGTGATGGACGTCTCCATGGTGACAGGGTTGCTGAGTGCGCTGTCCGTGCTGCCGGCGGGGTTTCTGATCTCGCTGCTGTTCCGCCTCGGACAGGTCAGTGTTCACACCACAGACGTCTATCATCTGTCCACCACAACTCACACACAATGTAATGTGTTATTGACATTGTCACATTTAAAAAATACTCTATGTATGTTTATAAAATGATATGGTCCTGATTTGAAAAAAAAAACAATATTTGTCAGCATTTTCTGTGAACAAATCAGAATTTCTTGTTAACCAAATTTCTTTTTATTATGACCGCCGCGCAGCGAAGCGGCGGTCATATAGGTTTAGTCAGATTTTTTAATTTTTTCTTTATTTTTTTTTTTTTTTTTTTTTTCTTTTTCAAGATGCCCAAATTTCCGTCAATGATTCCCGGACACTGAAAGACCGGGTACACGAAACTTGGTGGACATGTAACCCCACATGGATAGCATGGAACCATCGTTTTTCGTTTTGATCTGTAGCCCCCCCGCTGAATTGGACCCCCCCATTTCATGTATAGCGCCACCTAGTTAAACACAAAAAAGTAAAAATGAGGTGGTGTAATTGAAGGTATCTGTAACCTAACATAGTCAAAACTGCACGAAATTGGAAGTGTAGGATCATTATGACACCCTCTGTATGCACGCCAAGTTTTGTGGAATTCCGTTCATGGGGGGCCACACAATAAATTAATTTATGTTACTATACACCAACTGGCCTGTAGGTGGCCGGAGACAGTTTTCTGTGAATATCTCGAGAACCGTAGGGCCTAGGAGGTCCACCTTTTTTATGTATGTTGGTCTTAAGGAGGCATGTCAACCCATCCCATTACCACTTATTTCATGTATAGCCACCTAGTTAAAAATTAAAAAGCAAAAATTAGGTGTTTTTCATCACAATATCTCTGGCTGACAAGGTCAAAACTGCACGAAATTAAAAGTGTAGGATCATTATGACACCCTCCGAATGCATGCCAAGTTTTGTGTACTTTCGGTCAATGGGGGCCCTACAATAAAATAACTTATGTGTACATTTAGTGACGTACACCAACAAGGATTCCCGGGACACTGAAAGACCGGGGTACACAAAACTTGGTGGGCATGTATGTCTCTGGGGGTCTGGGGGTATGCCAAGTTTCGTAGAATTTCATCCATGGGGGGGTCTAAAAAAATTAGGTTATGTGTACATTTATTAGTGACTGTACACTCATTGGCCTGTAAATGGCGGTGCACACATATAAACATGCACACACACAGGCACCCACATACTATCGGTATTAGAAAGGCCGATACATAATTACAAATTCAGTAGGATCAAAAGAAAGCCAAAATAAATATTCATCATCATCATCATGGCTGCATTTTCAGTATTGGCGATAAGTAGTCGTTTGTCCACTAGATGGCGCATCGTTGCAGTGAGACGTAATTTTGTTGGAAGTTAAAAGTGGGTTGGGGAAAAACAATGGACACTTTCTACAAGGACTGTAATTTACCGCAGCGAACATCTAATAAGGACAGGATGATGTTCACATGAAGTGTAATTCCCATTTCTTCTTGAAGCCTAAATAAATCTGAGGATGTTTATCGACATGCTTGGTTTTTACTGCAGGTACGCGTTAATCTTGTAATATCAATAAGGACCTAGGTAATGTTACCGTTAGCGTTGGTTGAGTGATGGAGGCCCATTTGATTGATTGCATTTGTAGAAAACTATAAATGCGGTTATACCAAGCAAATTGATAGCAGCACTGTTTGTATCTTTCGACTGTCATTTATTGCACGTGCTACAAAATCATTCTGTGCAATGGAAGATTTACCAACGTTACACCGGGTCTGATACAGTTTTGCCTATACATGCGTGGAGACTGAGACGCCTTTTTATTTTGTTTTAAGTGCAGGGGGTGAGAGGGGAATCGATGTGCTTTGATTCCAGCTTGGTAGTTGTAGTCTGTGAAATTAAAAAAGCACGGTGTGTGAAGTATCCAAACAAAGACACCTTCATTTCATTATGGCTGCTTTAGCAACACACCTTAAGCTACTGTGTAGTGGGTCCCATTTAGAAGTGGCTACTTCATTCGCGCTTTCCTTGACTCATGGAGCTGCGTGAATGTTATTACAACTTTTCGCCACGATATGGCAGTTTAAGTCCGCTTGATACTGTAAGTCGTAAGCCATTGGTTTCCAAAGGAGATTTTATTTGTGTCGCCAGCATAGCCTATTGACAATTTATGTTGTAAATAGGCCTACCTTATAATCCTACCTGTAGCTTAGGGAAGCTAACAGCTTTCTATTAGGATCTAGTTTGTTAGTTACAGTTTTGTCATAACTCCCTAATGCATTTTTGCATTTAGAATAGCCAGAGCGTGTATATCTCAATCTGAAAATTAAACAATATCGAGTGCCTATGGACTAGGCTGGGTGAATCTTTTCTTAAAAGATTGAGCTTGGTCTGATGAAAGCCAGACTAGCCATGGACCTCAGTTACACAATGCAAGGGAACACGAATCAGCCTATATTTGCACGAACAAAAACGGACAAAAGCTCTTCAACTTTGGCCCGTTAAAATGTGTATGAACAGTCTAGCGACGCATTTCATCAAGGCCCATTTGGACATGTCAGTTATTTGCACCACTGGTTAGATGTAAAACAGCATTTCGTTTCAGACTACTGTTACTTAATTTGTGCATTAACAATAACGTTTCAGACTACAGTTACTTAATTTGTGCATTGACAATAAAGTATTACATGAACTAAAGATGACTAAAATCTTATGTAGAAGAAGAAACATTCACAAAAAATCCATCCATCCAAAAATGACCTTTGTTTTTGATAGCTGTTGAAAACGGCATGGAACTGACAGAGATGTTTTTGTTTATAAATACATAAAAAATAAATAAATAAATAACATTATACTGATACCTTTTGCTTTTCCCAAATACAATGTAGCCTACAGGTGTAAGTGACCTTTCATCAATCCAGTTGCAATGGATGAACTGTGATGAACTGCCCTACTTGTGATTGTTTAGAGATTTTAAAGGTTTTATAACAATGCTACATCTTCTTTGGCTATTCTACAATCTATTCACCTTTTCAGCACCAGTAGGCTACTTTCTGTGCAGCCGCACACACACACTCAGGCATGCCAAACAAGCATACACAAAAGTTTCAAGAGTGGGGGATGGAGTAAAATATGGAGACAAATTGAAGTGTGATTTATTTTCGCGGAATGGATGTACAGGACTGAGCGGCGGTCATATTTTGTACCGCTATGCGGTACATCTAGTTTATTCACTGACAGCAGATAATTTGCTAAATCTGTCAGGGTACCTCAATATATGAGCGGAACACAAAAAATAACTTGGCTCGCCTTTTACCCTCAAGCTCAAACTTTGTTTTTCACAGTGGAAATATTTGGAACTAAACCAGTTGTGAAACTCACACTGCATCCACGACTCAGATTCAGACTATAATTTAAAGGGAAAAATAGGTTTTGACAGGTTCTTTTTTTCCCACCTAACCGCTTCCTGATCTGTAATGGGCTAGAGCTGCTGTATCTTCCTGATCTGTAATGGGCTAGAGCTGCTGGATCTTCCTCAGTGGTCTCGATTGGCTGCAAGTCTAAAATTTGGCAACAGCAACCCAGCACTTTTCAAGGTACCGAAGCGCTTTACAGTGAAGGAGGAACCTCACTAACCACCAGCAGCAGCACCCACAGCATGGGGCATGCCTGTCTCACACACATGCCTGTCTCACACACCCACAGCATGGGGCATGCCTGTCTCACACACCCACAGCATGGGGCATGCCTGTCTCACACACCCACATCACACACCCACAGCATGGGGCATGCCTGTCTCACACACCCACAGCATGGGGCATGCCTGTCTCACACACCCACATCACACACCCACAGCATGGGGCATGCCTGTCTCACACACCCACAGCATGGGGCATGCCTGTCTCTCACAGCAGCACTCAAGTCTGCTCAAATCAAACATACCAACTAGGGCTGAAATATTAATCGGATTTTAATCCAAATCGCAATGTAAACTCTCATGCAATTAGCAAGTTGCAAAGTAACAACTGATTATTTTGCTACTTCCTGAGACATTAAAAAGCACGAGGCAGCAATATGGAAGTAATATTTGATAGTCACTTTTTAATGGATTATATAGTGAATGTTGAGCTGAAGCTTGACTTTCAAAAATATATTGCAAATCAAATTGCAATCGCAATTAGATATTTTCCCCACATGGTTCAGTCCTAATACCCAGCCATAGTCATCAATGATTACTCATGTCAACAGTAAGCATAGTAATTCTGGCTCCAGGCATGAGGCTCAACCTGTTGGTGCTCTTGATTTTTCAACAGTCTGACAAGAGGAAGAAATCAGCCAGAAGATTGCTCAAAGATTGTTCCGTGTCAGACATCAGCACTGTTGAAGGTAGATACTGAGTGTTTTTCTTTGATAGTGGTTGATATTTTGGAAAAAAAAAAAATGTTTTGAAACATTTTCCTGTCTTCACAGCGTATCAAGATGCCTTCCATGAGGGTTTGTGTGAGCCCAGGTCTTCACAGGGAAATCAGTCACTGGCTCAAGAGGCTTGGAGTGACAGATATGAGGTTAGACATAACAACTTCAGAGATAAAAATGAAGAAACAAAAAAAAAACAAAAAATAAGGTTTTAAAGTTGTATGTATCACAACAGCATAATACTGGCAGACTTGGATATGCTGCAGCTTCAGTGCATTCCCACAAGAGGGCGCTAGGAACCCCTGATTCTATCTCAATAAGCTTTGATGGAAGCAAGATGCCAAGTGAGAACTTCAAAGACAGCCTTCAAAGCAGCCCCTCTTCAGGTAGTAGGCGGTTGGTCTTCTTTGAGAAGATGTCCAGATTAATGCAGATGTTATGTCCAGATTAATGCAGATGTTATGTCCAGATGAATGCAGATGTTATGTCCAGATGAATGCAGATGTTATGTCCAGATGAATGCAGATGTTGCTCATTCTTTCTTTTGTTCGCTTGCTCCCCCAGAGCGAGGCTGTTCCTTTAAGCCACCTGTCCTGGGATGGTGTTTTTACGTGGCCTGGTCTCTGTGCTTGTGTCTCTGTGTCACCTCTGCAGTACTGACGGGAATTCTTGGTCTCAAGTGCGTTTTTTTTATATATATATATATATATATATAAAATAGATGGTCATGTGATTTTTGCAAACCCCAGAAATGACTGTGTTTTGTGACATGCTTTGTCCCTTCTCTCCTCTCAGATTCAGTCCCACTAAGAGTCTGCTGTGGACATATTCTCTGCTCCTCTCAGTCCTCGCCTGTGCCTTCGTTATCTGCCCAGGGCTGGTACAGTTTGAAATCATCGCAATGTTGAAAGAACAAAACGTTTTATGTTTTATCAGTTATCAGTCACTGTTTTTAACTGATATTAATTAGTTTAATATTTTTTTCTATGGATTTGAAGAGTCTTCTCAGCATTGATATCTTCAATGTTTGTCCCCATGTTTTGCTGTCTTCAACTGATTTTGTTTACTTTGTGATACAGATCTTCATGGTGGCTGTTGTTGTATCTATGTGGTGGCGTAACAGAAGTGATTTCTTCGATGTCTCAAGTCAGACCAAGTCTATTGTGGAAGCACATAAATACTGGATGCAAAGCGGAAGGTCCTCAGTGCTCGGTCTTCATAACCAGTCTATGACCAGATCCACATACTTTGACACGGTATTACCTCACTTCCTGCATCTGTGCAATACATACTGTGGTATTACCTCACTTCCTGCATCTGTGCAATACATACTGTGGTATTACCTCACTTCCTGCATCTGTGCAATACATACTGTGGTATTACCGACTTCCTGCATCTGTGCAATACACACTGTGGTATTACCTCACTTCCTGCATCTGTGCAATACATACTGTGGTATTACCTCACTTCCTGCATCTGTGCAATACATACTGTGGTATTACCTCACTTCCTGCATCTGTGCAATACACACTGTGGTAAAAGTGCTGAGTGAGCCAGTGAGTGTGATGCTTTTGTATTTGCTGAAAAAGTCAGTAGACATATTAAGTAAGTTATATAATAGTCTTCATAACACCGCTGTCTGTTGTCTGTTGGACTGACAGGTAGTACAGGCTCGCCAGAGGGTTCGGTACCTGCGCCTCGCGCGTCCTCCGAGTCCAGATCTGCTGAGACGCACTTTCAAGCGTCTGAGGAAAACCACTCTCATACGCAGATTCCTCAGGTCACTACTTCACCTCTCAGTTAATCAATAATGCAGTAACATCTCACTATATCAATTATTAAACCTATTACCACAAGTGGGGTGCTTTACGGGAAAATAATTGACCTTCAGTATTCACTAGCTGAAGTAAAGAGTGCTCATGTGGAAGTGCTGTTGAACTCTAGCAATGTCATGTGTTTGAATTTACAGTGAGGTGTCACTCTACGTGGCCATGCTAGTCCTGCTGTTATTTGTGGCACATGGAAAATCATGCAACAATAAGTACGGATTGACTCAAGCCATCAAGACACAGCTCAGAAGGTACAAGGGCAAGTTAAAAATGCTTATTTTACGGAAATATGTACAGTATGTTGCTTGGATCACATAGAAGCAAAGCAATTATTGTATTCTTTGTTCTACATGATGGATTTCAGAGGCCCTTATGAGCATTTCCAAAGCATAAGAGACCACCAGGAGTGGTGGAACTGGACCTCAAGTGTGCTGCTGGCAGAGTTGTATAAGAGTCCCTGGAGCGACAGCGCCTCCAGAGAAAACAGAGTAAAGTTTGAAGCTTTTCAGGAATAGAAGTACATAAATCCACTTCATGACCACACAGACATCTGACCTGTTTTTGAAAGTGATGATCCATCTGTACCACTGATTTGTTTTGCAGTGGCAAACTGTGGTGGAAGCGAACATCCTCATTGGTGAACTGATTCTGAAAAAAACAGAGACAGTGAGAAACGTACGCTGTCTGCTATGTATCTGCTAACCTGATTATTTTATACGTAGAAACGTACCTGCTAACCTGATTATTTTATATGTAGAAACGTATCTGCTAACCTGATTATTTTATATGTAGAAACGTATCTGCTAACCTGATTATTTTATACGTAGAAACGTACCTGCTAACCTGATTATTTTATATGTAGAAACATACCTGCTAACCTGATTTATTCATATTATTCATTCGTATCTATTGTAATTGTAATTAGTGTAGTGGTTAAGGAGCTGGGCTAGCGTGCAGTAGCCTGAAAGTTGTCGGTTCAATTCCCGGCTTCCACCGTTGTGCCCTTGAGCAAGGCACTTAACCCCAAGTTGCTCCGGGGACAATGTGATCCCTTGTAATATAGCTGACATATGTAAGTCACTTTGGTCAAGAAGTGTCTGCTAAATGTAATGTAATGTAATTCAAAAGATTGTTTATAAGTTAGTGTAGGCAAAAATGTTTATGGGACTATATATGAATATTTTTATAGTATCTTATTAAAGTAAATTTCTCTTCCTACAGGAGATGTATTCAAAGTTGGGAGAATTTGTCATCACTTCAAACAGCCAAAACTTGTTTGGAAAGACTGGATGTGATGCCAGGACACAGAGCACTGTGAGCCTTGGACAAACACGGTCAGAAAATAAACAGTATCCAAATGGACTTTTGAGTATTGTTATTTTTCTGTCCATTAAAGTAAATTATATTGTCAAAAATGTGTCACGTATACTTTCATGTCATGGACAAATTATAAAGTTTAAACTTGATTTTTTTTTTTTACAAGATTCTATCCTGGGTAACATTTTTGAATTTGCTCCAAATCGTTTCCTTCCTAACTGCTCCCTCCCTGGTCTGTTTAGGTCCGCAGCTCGCGCCACTCTTACTCATTTGAAAGCCTCGGACTGGCTCGGTCAGCACACGCGTGCAGTGGCCGCTCAGTTCGTCCTGTACCACCCACCCAGCGGCTTCTTCAGCACGGTCACTCTGCAGGCGGAGTGGGGCCTCGCTGGGGTCCTTCGGCTCAGAGCTGGCGTGGAGTCCACCAGACTGCTCCTGTCCACGGGTGCCCTTGACTGTGCCAGAGTGACCGCTGAAGTGAGGCCTCTTATCTTATCTCTGCCCGGTCAAATGTGTTTGATATACAGTCACAGCTCACTATTATGGGGAGGTGGAAAGTTTTTTTTTTTTAACCCATTTCCATTGGAACAATTTCCTGAAAGACTGAATTGCAGTATTCCACTTAATACAACTGCATTGTGAGTTTTAAAATGTTGATATATAAAATATTAGGGTAAAATGTTAAATATATGTTAATATTAAATGTGTACTTTAAGTGTGTGTCTACCATGTGTGATACTATAAAAGTTAAATATTTTCTTTTATTAAATTTAGCACATTCTTGTCAACAGTTGCTCTTCTTCTTGATCGTGATGGCTCAAATGATTTTCCAAATATGGATCATCTGTCAGAATGGACTGCTCCCTTACTGTTTAGACCTGAGAAATTGGCTTGAGGTGAGTGATGCTCTCTGAAATAGGGCACTTTACTTTAATAGAATATTTTGATGGTAATTATTTTTGCACAAGCTCTCTAAACTATCTGTTCTTATCCTCTACAGGGAAGCATAATTATGATGAGCATTCTTTATTATATTTGTTTTGCTTATCACTTTACACTGAAGTCAGAAAAAATCGACCAAATGTTGAGGGAGGACTTCAAAGTGTTCATTGATTTGGAAAACATCACATTTTGGGAGGAGGTATGAGAATAAGACTGATAGAGCTCACAGCGATGCGAGCCCTTGCATATGATCACGGTACTCAATGACTTCCTCCACTGTGTCGTGTTCATTTACAGCTGACCGTATCCCTTCATGGAGTCGTTTCCTTTCTCTTCTTGCTCAAAAGCCTTTTTATTCTGGGGATGCATGAAGCCATGTGTTTGCCTGTGCACGCTCTGAAGACTGTGCTCTCCAACCTAACCTGGCCAATGGTAAATCATTTTCAAAGTTGAAATAAAAGAGAATGGGAATGCCTTACGACATGTGCAAGGCAAACCTCTATTCCATAACAACTGAGGAGGATAAAAGCATTGCTCTCTTAGTTACATTTACATTTTGATGCTTTTATGCAAAGTGACTTACAATATACACATACTTCGAATGATTAAAGTGAAAACAAATCGGTAAAGATACAGTATATACAGGACTGCATAATTATATTTCTGTGGTAAATTCACTTCAATGCTTTTAATTCCTGTGCCATGTGGCAACACACACTGTTCTAGATGGCAGGAGCCATCCTCGTAATGGCCCTGTCCTCCATGGGCACCCTTCTTCTCCACCACTCCTCCCATGCCTACAGTAGTCTGCTCAGATCTGTTACAGCTGTGCTGGCGTACACCATTGGACCCAGAGGGTTGAAGAAGTGGTTTGAATGGAAGTGCTCTGGCTGCATCTACGGCCTTCTCTTCCTTGGGTCTTTAATTTGTGTTGTCAGCTGGGCATGGACTGCAGTGGTATGTTCATTCAGACTCAGACTCTGGTCAGATTTGTTACAATTGATACATCAGTTATGCTCATGTCAACTTAACTCACAAGTTCTTAAACTTTACAGCAAATGGACACATTTTTGTATATGTAATTATATTCACAGATAAAGGGAATGGTAACCTCACTTGTAAACACGAACAAGAGAACTATAAGGAGGAAACAACGTCTTACTATGTCTGAGCTTGGACACTACATAACAAATAAGATGTCCGCCCTTGTTGGACAAGGTAGAACAAACTGGTCAGAAGATCATCATTTTATAAATGTAAGTTTAGTACATTTTTAAAGGGCTTACTTGATTGGAAATATAATGATTATGGCTCATACTGCAGAATGCACTCTCTCCATAATTGAGCTATGGTTAGAAGTCCATGGTGTATTTTCCAAATAAACCTTTTTGTTGTTCACAGACCTTCAGTTTGGAGGTATTTGAAGACCTTGTGGATGAACTTTTGTTCAAGCTCAGTGCTTTCTCCAATAGCCTTCACCATACCTTACCCAGTAAAGACCCAGCGTCCGAGAGCCCTAAGCTCAGTGCTTTCTCCAACAGCCTTCACCATACCTTACCCAGTAAAGACCCAGCGTCCGAGAGCCCTGTGTCTTTGCTGTCTGGGTGGAACAGCAACTTTGAATCAGAAGTAAATATAAATGCAGATTTGTGTTTATTTATTTGTATATGGATTCAATGAACACATCCTTAGGTTATATGGGTCATACTTAACCTGCTTGCTATGTTTAAGGTCTCACTGCAGGACTACCCACCTACAGATGACATCATGATGCCACCAATCAAGCAGTCGGACAAACATGAAAGTGGTCAAATGAGTGCTTTCACTGGAGACATGCTACAGATGGACTGATATTGCAAAATTGTGTTTAGCATCTTTGTCATAGCCTAGGCTACAGCAGCCTTGATCAACTATGCATAGCCTAGCTCACTTTGGACAAATCTTTTAAGTTTTTACCAAAACTTGACACATTGTTGCTGTAATATAGGCCTAATATCAATAAACTTTTCTGCTGTACAATTCATGCTTTGTAATTCATTTGTTGACAAAAATGATAAAGTTTTAATTTAGTCTGATACAGAAACGTTATAATCTGTGTGAATTGCTTTTATGCAATTTGACACTTTTTTGAGTATTTGCTCAAGAATTACCCTAGTTTTCATTTTTAAATGTATTTTGATGGTACATGGTCATATGCAGGACAGATAAACATATGTGCCTCTCTCACCTGTCATCCAGAATATGCACTATGCTTGCACACATGGCAAAAGTGCTGACTAGGTCGCCAAAAGACACCAGTTATTGGCAAGCTTCTTGCAGTGCCTGGGTTCAGGGATGGATTACTGCACGGGCCTACCGGGCCCAGGCCCAGGGGCCCAAGGGGTCAGGGGGCCCTGAAGCCCAAGCCTTTGCATGGAATCATTGCCTCAATATCAACAAATCAGGATGTAGGCTATGAATCTGATTGAATTTAGTATTGGCAATCCCCAAAATGCACCAGAATACAGGAAATCACATCAAACAAATTAAAAATTTTCTGGGGGAGGACCCCCAAACCCCCCCCTCCCACATATACGACAATTAGTGGGGGGCCCATAATACATCTGGGCCCAGGGGCCCAAAAGTTCATAATCCGCCCATGCCTGGGTTTTACAAGGTTGTGTATCTGTGTATGCTCTTTCAGCCATTATTTTTAGACCAAAACTCCATAGTGCTGTTTAAGCCAAATCTTAATTGAGCTGTATTTCATGGCTGTCAGCCATTTTTCAAAAAACAGAAGCGAAATAGACATTTTCAAGAAATGATTCTTTATTTCACTGTCATGACAGGGTGGACGTGGGACTTGCTTGATAAGTTTGGTTTGGATCATGGGTTGGGGATACGTTGATAAACTTGCATCCTTTTCCTGTCACGTCTCTGTCCTGTTCATGTACATCCAATGAAATCTCAGATCGGAGCGACGGCACTGATCCAACCAATTGAGCTTTTGAACGTATTTGATTTCCAGACTTGAGTGGCGAGGTGCGATTGGATAGAACGTCAAGGAATAAGCCAATGACAGGATGGCAAGTCAGACAAGTTAACTTGCATAAAAACGTTGTTCGAGATTGAGGTAAGTTACCTTCATTATACAGCCTGGCTACTAACGTTAGCGCAGGAAACAATATCATTCTTCTTATCAGGTCCAATTGACTGAATTCTTTGTCCATAGGTTGACTGTTGTATGAGAACGTCTCCCGTTGAGGATGAAAAAGATCACATTGTTATTCATTGTGTTGCTGGGCATAGCACACTTTGTGGCGGTCAGTCGAAGTGAAGATGATGCTGGTAAGTAGCAGCTAGCCTAATGTGAGGGGAGCAATAACGTCAACGTTACCGTTTATGTCAACTATCCAGATAACTATGTTTATCATTGCAAATATGTAAACTGATGTTTACTTCAGGCAGAAGGGTGTTCCTTTAGCATGCTAGTTGCTGCTGCCACTCCATGACTTGCAGTGCACCATCAAGCTAGAAAAATGTGCTGTCTGCAGTAGTAGCCTTTATAGCACAATACTGTTTGTTCACCGCTGTTGGCAGTATGCAGACATTTCCCACAATTTCCCACTGATGATGGGCTGGTTCATTCTGGGCCACGTTTGTGACAAGAAGGCGTCGCTCAACGTTATGCATGCAGCTCTGAAGTAGCTGGTAACTTGGCGTTAGTTTAGTCACGAAAACAAGGTAAACCAGACTTCCTCATGTGCATGATCGCTTTCATCTTATTCCTGTCATGAGTGTTAAAAGCTAAATCATGTGTCATCAGATTCAGTAGAGGACATTGGAGAAGAGGGCGATGATGGGGATGATGACGATGACGATGATGAAGATAGCACGGAAGTAAAAGATGAAAACGGAGTGCTGATTCTCACAGATAGTAATTTTGACACTTTCATAACGGACAAAGACACTGTTCTGGTCGAGTTTTATGCTCCATGGTAAGACTGCACTGTTTGGCTTAAAGTAACAGTCCGTTTACTCGATGTATTTATTATAAGATTTACCAGAGATACATACGTTTTTGTGGACAGGTGTGGACACTGCAAGCAATTCGTTTCTGAATATGAGAAAATTGCACAGACCCTGAAGGAAAATGACCCACCTATTCCAGTTGCAAAAGTCGATGCCACCAAAGAGAGCTCTCTTGGAAGCAGATTTGAAGTTTCAGGGTATCCCACATTCAAAATTTTGAAGAAGGGGGAAACTGTGGATTATGACGGAGATCGGTCACAGGAAGGTATGACATCTGTTTCAGTATATGGAACCTCTCTTTCCCAATCAGTGTTTATGATCGTAGTCAAACAGTTGACGACCTCTGTGTGTAATGTGTTGTTAAAAGTTTGCTGGCAAACTTTGACCCATTCATAATGGCCAGTGCCCTGCCAGTGCCCGATCGTAACATCACTTTCGTTTCTGAATGCAGCCATTGTGGCGAGGGTAAAAGAAGTCGCACAGCCAGACTGGAAGCCGCCACCGGAGGCTACGCTGGTCCTCACGAAGGACAACTTCGATGAAGTAGTCAACAACGCCGACATCATCCTGGTGGAGTTCTACGCCCCATGGTGAGCACCAGGATTTGGTCACCTATGACGTTTTCCTTTAGCAAAGTTCTTGCAGTAAGTTCTGTGCGTGCACTTGCAATCAACAGAACTAAGAGCTGCACTAAGAGTTTATTGAAACTGTGCCATGAGTTTATTACAGTGCAGTAGTAGTAGTGTACAGCCTCATGTCAGGTCATGTACTAGTACCAAAAAGTACAAATCAGGGTTCCCATGGGTCATGACATTTCTGGAATATCATGGAATTTTGGAAAGTCTATTCCAGATTCTCATTTTGGGGGCAAGGTCATGGAATATCAGGGAATTTTGTATTCAGAATTGGTTTATATCTGGTTATTAGCTTTACTGCTTGCTTGAGTAGTTGTGGTTAGCCCAACTTTGTTCATTCAATACCCATTTATTCATCTCTCGCTCTATAAAAGTATAAGATTCTTGAATGCTACACGACTGTTCTGAAATCTTGTATCTTCATTATAAAGTAGGTCATGGAAATTTAGTTTTTTTTTGTCAGGGAAAAGTCATGGAATTTTACATTTCACTTAGAGTGAGAATCCTGACAAATAAAACGTATGCTAGTAAAGAACTTGGATCTGTCCTTAAGTCTCAGCACTATTATGTTCTGTAATCAGTACGGCAGAAAAGTAAGCATGCCACATGTTTGTTCTGTCCCCCAGGTGTGGCCACTGTAAACGCCTAGCCCCTGAGTATGAGAAGGCCGCCAAGGAGCTCAGCACTCGCACGCCACCAATTCCTCTGGCCAAGGTGGATGCCACTGTAGAACCTGAACTTGCCACTAAATATGACGTGTCTGGTTATCCAACCTTAAAAATGTTTAGAAAGGGCAAACCTTTTGAATACAATGGGCCAAGAGAGAACTTTGGTAGGTATTTTTGTGCACATAAACTGCACAGAAACCTGTCATGTTTTGCTTCTTGTGTTTGTGATTTGTGTCGTTGAATAATCTGTGGTTTGCGTGCTGTCTGTTTAGGCATTGTGGACTACATGAGTGACCAGGCAGGACCTCCATCGAAGCAAATTCAGTCTCTGAAACAAGTCCAAGAGTTAGTCAAAGACGGAGATGATGCGATCATTGTAGGTGTTTTCTCAAGTGAAGGAGACGCTGCGCTTGAAGTATACATGGAAGCTTGTGCGTATAATCTTTAGGCATCGTAACTTTTCCCCTGTTAGGTCTAACTGATGACTAACTCTGAATGACAAACTCCCCCTAATGCTTAACACACTGTGTGGCCTGTTTGCCCAGGTAGTTTTATAGATTTAAACCAAGTTTGCAGTAGATCAAAGTTGATGTGTGCCGTGGGTTATAACATAAACCATAATCTATAATCAATACATCTTTTGTTTGTTTCAAGGCAATGTCTTGAGAGATGACTACAAGTTCCGGCACACTTTCAGTAGCGATGTGGCCAAGTTTCTGAAGGCCTCATCTGGACATGTGGTCATGATGCAGCCGGAGAAGTTCTGCTCCAAACATGAGCCAGAGTCCAAGTCACTTGCCATTAAGGTGCATTTACGATGCCTGATGTGTCTAATTTCACCTGTCCCAGTGTAGTTTAAATTGGTCTCACAGTGACGTGTCCTTGCAGGATTCTACATCTTCATCGGAGATTCAAGACTTCTTCAAGAAGAATGTGTTGCCCTTAGTTGGCCACCGAAAAAAGGGCAATGATGCCAAGCGCTATACAAAGAGGCCGCTGGTTGTGGTGTATTATGGTGTGGACTTCAGCTTTGACTACAGAAAAGGTAAGTGTTGCAGTTGTGCAAGTGTTGCAATTGAAATGTACTTTTTGAATTGTGTCCAGACTAGAGTATGGATCTCTAGTCTTAAGCCCATTTCTCAGCTTAAAACCATGATTCTTTAGAAAGAAATGTTTCAAATAAGCCACATTTAGACAACTGCCATTCTGTATTGTGCAGCCACGCAGTTCTGGAGGAGTAAAGTTTTGGAGGTGGCGAAGGACTTCCCTGAGTACACGTTTGCCATTGCTGACGAGGAAGACTACTCCGATGAGCTGAAGAGCCTGGGGCTGAGTGACAGTGGGGAGGAGGTGAACGCTGCTATTCTTGGAGATGGGGGAAAGAAGTATGCAATGGAACCTGAGGAGTTTGACTCCGAAGTGCTCAGGGATTTTGTCATGGCCTTTAAAAAAGGTAAGGCATTTGTATTTTTTTTTTTTTTTTATAACTGGGTTAAAATAAACATTGGTTTAAAATTTCAATATGTATATTTCTTGTCAAATGTATTTGAGTGATCAGTGATGTATCTTATTTCTATATTTGCAGGCAAGCTAAAAGCAATTGTTAAATCGCAACCCATTCCAAAAAGTAACAAGGGACCAGTCAAGGTTGTGGTTGGCAAGACTTTTGACGAAATCGTCATGGACAAAAAGAAAGACGTCCTCATAGAATTCTACGCCCCTTGGTGTGGACACTGTAAGAAGCTGGAGCCTGATTATATCGCTCTGGGCAAGAAGTACAAGAACGAGAAAAACTTGGTCATTGCTAAAATGGATACTACTGCCAATGATGTGCCTCACGAAAGCTACAAAGTGGAGGGCTTCCCTACAATATATTTTGCGCCCAGCAACAAAAAGGAGAGTCCTATCAAATTTGAAGGAGGCAAACGAGATGTCGAGATGCTTAGCAAATTTATGGAGGAGCATGCTACAAAGTTATCCCAGAAAGATGAACTTTAAGGGTTTTGAAGGACCATGAACTGCCGTTTCTGGGGCAATGAATGAACTTCCAGAAAAAAAGGAGTGATTTGATGCGGTTGTAACAGTTGTTACTGAGATGTTCTTTTTTTCCCATTGCGGAAGCACTGTAAACAAAATTTCTAAGTTCTTTTTAAATAAAATGTGAAAATGTTAAGGAAGTCTCGTTTAACTATATTACAATCTAAAATTCTAACCCGTCCCAATGCATACATCATGCCATTTGATCAGAGTATAACCAGGGAGGACTTGTAATCGAGGGTCTTTGTTATGGCAGTAGTTCTAGAATGTATTACATTGCAAGTTTTTTTTTTTTTTTTTTTTTTTTTTTTTAAATGTAATTTCCAGGTGCCATGTTATGCCAGGTGCTGATATTCCTGCACTTAATCAAATTGTTCCTCCCTGGTCAATATTGATTAAATTATTCTGATATTATTCATGATCAGAATCATTTGATTATGTTTTATTGTAATTCAATTTCCAGGTCTTCCAGTGTTCAACTAAAATACTGATCAAGACTGTCTGCAATTTTGGGACAGTCGTGGCCTACTGGTTAGGGCTTCGGGCTTATGACCGGAGGGTTGCCGGTTCGATCCCTGACCAGTAGGAAGGGCTGAAGTGCCCTCGAGCAAGGCACCTAACCCCTCACTGCTGCCCGAGCGCTGCTGTAGCAGGCAGCTCACTGCTTTGGTTAGTGTGTGTGCTTCACTTCACTGTGTGTTTCACTAATTCACAGATTGGGTTAAAGGCAGAGACCAAATTTCCCTTACAGGATCAAAAGAGTATATATACTTAATGCTGTAAATATTATCACAGCATAAGAATGATAAATTAGAGAATTGTTTTCTAACCACTGCACAATTGTATACAGAGCACAGAAGAATTCGATGGAGGTGAATTGTATCAGTCAGCAGTAGGCTATGCTCTATAGATTATACATGCTGATGTCACTGCAGTTTCAGTGGCTGTGGTCCTCATGTGGGTGGGACATAATAAACCGGGTGACCTCGGTGCATACATAGGAGAAGCGGAAAACATCGAGGGCAAAGAGATTACTGCACAACATCTAATTGAAAATCTATGCGAGTGCTGCACCATGGCAATTACATATGCTGATTAAGAATTACGCACAGCTTTTACACTTATTGAATGTCGTCCTGCCATTATGTATAGAAGCGATGCTCATCTTGTCTTACACAGAACATCGAAGAATGGCACTCTGCATGCCATTAATAACAATAACCTGTAATCCTAAAATGCACCATTTATACATTAAATTGACCAGACGTTGGTCTTGATCAAAAAATCCGTTCGCTCTACCTCAAGAACAAAGAGAAGTTCTCCACATGTCCCCCACACCGGGGCCCCCATAGCAGAACCGTCTCTGATTGGCTCAAAGCATGATATAGACTGACCAGTCGGATCTCTCGACATTGAGACGCTGAAATATCACTTGTTATGATTGGGCAATATGTTTGGCGCTCGATGAATCTGCAGTGTTCGAAGTGGGCGGCGAATTCTGAGTGAAAGAGACGGCGATAGAAGGTTGGAATAGTTATTCAAACGGAAATATTGATATTGAGCATAATCAGAGAGAGCACATGAAATATTCTATACACTCTGACCGAGTAATATTTTTATAACAGTAGAATAACTAACAACACGCATTCCAGAACAAACATAACAATTTGTTTTGTGTATTGAGTTAAGCTCGCCGGTATTGGCTGTCGCGGACGCGCGGAGGTGAAACGACCCCCCTTTTTGCTAGCTCTGTCGGCTAGCCACTAATCTCGAACTGGCGGGTTTAGACACAGATCTCAGGTTATTTCTTTGAATGTGGAGTAGACCCCGCCTGCAGGTAAGAAAACCCGGGAGAATACAGTATTTTGTTGCAACTGTCAGTTTCAGCGTAGCTGTTGGTTTGCGTTATTGTGTTTAATGAGATGTTAGCAGGATAGCACTTAGCTTCTGCTAACACTTTCAAATTGAGATACCGGGAGGGCTCGGTTGGCTATCATTGTATTATGAATCTGGCAGTTTGACTGAGAAGACACAGTTATTGCTTGGCTCCAACTTGGTCGGTAAGCGGGTAACGAAAGTTACATATGCTGACGTTAGGTGGATTGTGTCAGACAGTAGACAAAGTTAGCGACAGTTGACTTGTCACCCACTAATTGTCACGCGGGTTTAACATGGATAGCGTTTGCTAACGTTAGCGTGAAGTTAACTTAGTACGATATGATAGCTCGCTAACATGAATTCTCCATAGATTCTTCTGTAACAGTAGCCATTTCCTAAGACAATACAAGCCACAATGCTACCCGGTTGTAGTAGTGTTCATTGTTGTGATTGTGGAATGGAAATGGTCATTATTAATGTTACACACTTATCTGCCAGTTTGCAGTTTTCTTTAACTAACCTAGAGAGGTTGGTTATGTTAGCATGTATCTGTGGTAGCCAAATTGACACTTCAATTGTCATTTCAGATAGATTATTAAGTTAGTTAGCTAGCGTGGTTGACTTACTTCGCTGGTCTGTAATTAACCAGATACTTAGACGGTTAACGTCAATTATTCTGCCAGAGATCCAAACGGCAAGCCAAATGACTGTTAACGTGACAAAAATCGGTTGGCTTGTGACTTGGCCAGATAAGTTCTTCAACGCTAACATTAACGTTGCGCCATTGTCGAGCAACGTAAACCTCAACGATGGAACAAAAAGATCAGACTTGGTAGATCAATTAACGTCACTAACGTTATCTTTGTATCCTCAGTCATCAGATACTCTTTTACCAAAACGTGTGTCTTCTAACCTTAGGTAGTCGGTTAGTTGATGGATATTAGTCGAAATTTGTTCTTAAAACTTGAACATTTGGCCTACCGCTAGCAGAAAATAGTCAGAAAATGATAGATTCGAGACAACAGGTCCTCAAAGAGCTCAGATACATTGCATTACAGCTGATGCCTTTTTTTGGTTAGACACAATAATTACAACATTTATATGAACATTCGTTTAAAGATGTCTTGCTTAGGCTTATCAAACGAATTTCACGTTACATTTTCAAGGAACCGTCTACTAACTAACGTTGATCACTAGAACAAAACATTCCGAGAGGGTAATGTTCAGTTTAGTTACCTCGCTGGCTAGCGGTTTGACAGACAAGAAAGGCAGTTATTTAGGGAAGCTTGCTCTCTACAGCGACGCTCTCTTGAATCTATGACTGAATCACAATTATTTTCAAATAACCTCACAACTACAGATATGTGCATGATCGTTTGGTGTAGCTATGTTTTGATTGTTATGCTGCCTAGGCTATCTAGCTTTGCAATGTGGAAAAGCCCCTTGTTTGACGGTAGGGGCGCTACATCAATACCAAGTTCCTCTGTGTCTGCTTGTAATTTCCCCAGCACACATGCTTGCTGTTAACACAGTATTTATTTTAATTCAACAGTTCTAAGAAGTGTCTATCAGTTGATTTGCATCATATAGTCTATCGAACTTGTATTTTAATAGTGGTGACAAAGGAACTTGGGGATGTTTCAAGATCTAACAATGATACTGTGATGTGTCTTGCCTCTCATCCTCCTACACAACAGGAAATGAAACACGTGTGTATTGTACAAATAACCATTTCTATACCAGTCATTTCTATAGTAAACCAGTCGCCTATTGCACTGGTGACTGTGCAGTAGCTTTGGCATTTAGTGGTTAGTTTTGAACCAGCAACAGCCTCAGTTCAGTGCCACTCTTGACCCCCACACACCCTTGTCCCCCAAACTGTGGTTACAATAGAGTAAATATTCCTGTTTGCTTGAGATTTAGAGTACACATCACTCATTTCTTTCTGTTGCTTAAAAATGTCATCCATGTTATCCAATAAGTTTTCCACTTGTGATCTCCTGTGTGATGTTGCAGGGTAGTGATGGGCCTGACCGGGAAGAGATCTGAGAAGCGCCCTGTGTGCTGGAGGAAACGGGTGAAGTCAGAGTACATGCGCCTACGGCAGCTGAAGCGCTTTAGGAGGGCCGACGAGATCAAGGTGAGTACACAAGACCAACCCGTCTTTTAGGTGTCCTGTAGCGCACTAAAGATGCGTGGGAGCACAGCAGTTGTTTAAAACAGGATATTTTGGGGCTTTTTGGCTTGATTTAGAAAGGACAATGAAGAGTGACCGGAACGAGTGGGAGAGAGATGGGGTGGGAGCGGGAAACGGCCATGGGTCAGACTTAAACTGGAGTTCTAGTGGGTACTTGGACCCAAATGGGGTATGGGTCAGACTTAAACTGGAGTTCTAGTGGGTACTTGGACCCAAATGGGGTATGGATCAGGGACTGAAACTGGAGTTCTAGTGGGTACTTGGACCCAAATGGGGTATGGATCAGAGCTTGAATTTCAGCGCAGGATTGCGGGTATAGCGCAATCCTGGACAGACCAACTTCTGACTTGAACGAACATAACCCCATGCAAACACGCACACATGCACACAGAACATGTGCTTGCGCTCTCTCTCTCTCTCTCTCTCTCTCTCTCTCTCTCTCTCTCTGTCTGTCTCTTTCTCTGTCTCGCTGAGCAGCTGTCACTGCTGAAGTCAAATTATACTAGATGCTTCTACATCAACTGCTAACCGACAGGAAAGGAAAAGAAAAGTTTAGCGATCAGGAACTGTCAGGAATTTTGCAAACACAGAAGGATTACATAGAGTGGCCATGAGACCCGAGGGAACATGAATGTGTTCTCCATTTGAGGAACGTAATCGATTGCGGACGTGCACAGAGCGCAAAGTAGGCCTCGGCTAATTTCACTTTCTAGAGTGCGCATTCATTACATGAAAGATGCTTCATGCCAAAACAGCGATCAAGCATCATCAAATGTATCATTACATGTGTTGTCACAAACACTATTAGAAAATGTAAAAATCAACCTAATTAAAGACTATGTTAAGTGTTGTTATCTCATTGACGCCTGTAATAAGGAAAATGCGATTTCTGTTTGTAAAATGTATGCCCCCCCCCTCCCCCAACTTTATTAATCCTCCCTGTGGGAAGCACTGAAGGGGGGGAATTCCCTCCCATTTTGAAAAATGAATTTCAAGCCCTGTGGATGCTGCGGTCGATTGAACCTGGGTTCTAATGCGTGCTTGGACCCAAATGGGGGTATGGATGCTGCAGTCGCTTGCGCCACAGCGCCACCACGATACCGTGTTTGAGTATTCTGTGTTAGGGCTGGGACAACGCGTCGACGTAATCGATTACGTTGACGCAAAATATGCGCGTCGATTTGTCAGACCCAAAACGTGTGCTGCCAAATATTTTGAATTTTACACCTTCAGTGTTTCCCATCTGTTGACTGTGGTGGGGCGCCACAAAACCGGCCGTCACACATTGATGTTCTATGTTGTACTATTTAAATTAAAGATTTAAGATAAAATCCTTTGAGCTGCACTTTTTACACACGCAGCCTTTCCCTGCCCCATCCGCTCTCTCTCATAACGAGCCTGCTGCCCCTCCTCTGCATGTGCATTTAACACAAAATATTCACGATTGTTGAAGGATTGTTGTTGCCACATAGAAGCATTACATAGAACACGGCTGGTTAAATTGCTATTAAATCCGCTTAGCATCATGACCATGCTGTGCAAATTTGTTCAAAACTGCTGAAGTCAAGTTAACTCTGCTAAGGTCTTAGTACATTGAGGAGACTAAACTTAGTTATGCAATCAAGCAGTATCTCAAAGCTAACGTTAGAATACTGTTTGGATGTTGAGTTTAGCATGCTTACTTACAGCTGCTTGTCAATTTCGTTACTCGGGGCTCATTTTATTGACTCAGACACTGAATGTTTGCAAAATCCCGATGTAAATGGAAAAGTGTTTTCCAATACTCAAAAGTGCTTGTCCCAAGGAGAAGTACAAACTGTTATTTGAACTAACTATGTTAGTTCTTGAATTTCCCCAGGGGATCAATAAAGTATCTATCTATCTACGTTATGAATTGCATCCATACATCAGCTGCTTTTTAACTGCATTAGTGTTACAATTGCAAGGGAACGAACGTCTTAACGTGACACTCAATTAGACCTATACACTACTGAACTTTATTGAATGCTACCTCTGACTAAGAATGCATTACTTTGCACTTGTATAGTCTTTTTATTTTGGAATTTTAAGAGCAATAAACATATATTGCAATGTTAAGGAATTCATGTTTTATGCATATGTTCAGATATATAAATCAACATGTATAAATTGCTATTAGTCAATTAATGGGGAGATAATCGATAATCGAATCGAAATCGAATCGGACTGACAAAAAGAATCGTTAGATTAATCGATGCATCGAAAAAAATAATCGCTAGATTAATCGTTTAAAAAATAATCGTTTATCCCAGCCCTATTCTGTGTTGATCATACGTATGAGCTAAGAGTAGAATAAGCAGTCTACTCCCTCTCTAATGGATATGTGCTCTAACCTGGGCATGTGGTCTTTCTTGTGTAGAGCATGTTCAATTCCAATAGGCAGAAGATCATGGAGTGCACTCTAATGGATATGTGCTCTAACCTGTGCATGTGGTCTTTCTTGTGTAGAGCATGTTCAATTCCAATAGGCAGAAGATCATGGAGCGCACGGACGTTCTGAACCAGGAGTGGAAGACCAGGCGGATCCAGCCTGTGCACATTATGACATCTGTAAGCTCCTTACGGGGGACCAGAGAGGTCAGTACTGCAGTTTTCTGCCCGCTCTATTAATCCCCCCCCCCCCCCAACACACACACACACACACACACACACACACACACACACACACACACACACACACACACACACACACACACACACACACACAGAGCCCAGATGTAGATGAATTGTGCGGCATCATGGTCCACAAGCCTGGCTATTCTAAAGTGTACTACGCCACTCCGAGTGCTTCTGTCTGTAATTCATCTTATAGTTCATTTGGGTGGGAAAGCTAGCTGACTAAAGTCAACAATACCATTTCCTTGTTTGTGAATGTATATTGCACTAAAACCATATTGAAAACCAGCCGGGATTCTATCACTAGTTTGGTTGTGCGGTCAGGTGATTGGTTGCATTGACTCTAGTTGTGCTGTTTGGTTGTGCTGTTAGGTGATGGATTGCATTGACACTCTGCCTGCTCAGTGTCTCCCCTTGCAGCCCTTGCTTTTATCACTGATAAATCTTAATGCCGCTTGACGTTGTCTTTGTTCGCCTGCGTTCTGCCTCTTCCTCTTTGACAGCCCACATATCATCTTATGGTTTCTCCTCGGGGAGCTGTGTTATGATGTTACCAGTGTACCATAATGGTAAATCAATGTAATTTGTGTTCAACCGGCAGTGCACTGTGGATAGCGGGTTTTCCGAGTTCTCCAGGCAAGTCATTCCTCTGAAGACGCTGAACGCTGTGGCCTCTGTGCCAGTCATGTACTCCTGGTCCCCCCTCCAGCAGAACTTCATGGTAACGTTAACGCACTGTCACATGTTTGTTAATGCCACTGCGATCAACAAAGCATACTTCTGAACAAGTGCGATCTCATTAGAGCGGTTAAAGACATTGTGTATGGTGTAGACACATGAAGCACGATGCTCTCTGGTTTTGTAGGTGGAGGATGAAACTGTTTTGCATAACATCCCTTACATGGGAGATGAAATCCTGGACCAAGACGGGACCTTCATTGAAGAGCTCATAAAGAACTATGATGGCAAAGTCCACGGAGACAGAGGTAGGTGTAGGTTAACATTTCAACATTCAACTAGTCACCGTTGTGCAGTTGTTGACAAGGAGTTCTACAGAGGAGTTCCTCTTCACAGCCCCGGGGCTGGTTGCACCATCTGGTCTTTGCTACGTCTGGTCCTAACTGCTAAGTTGGTCTTTGTTAAGACCAGTCTTAAGAATTGGACTTATGTCTGTTGCACCAACTGAACTGCCTAGGCTTATTTACGCCCGGTCTTAGCGAGGCGTGTTCATGTGAATGCCTACGGACAGGGGCGCCTTAACACCACCTGAGGCCCCTGGGCTATGAAGGTTTTTGAATCCCCCCCCCAACCATCACCTCATAGTGTAGCTTCCATTCGCTACCTATGATACACTTGTTCTATTCGCTACAACCATACAGCGAAAATCTCATGGAAAAGGCTGTAGTCTGCATGTTTGAACCAGTTTGAATATGTTTTGGTTAAAATAAAATAAAACATTTAAAATCGACGGTGATCTTTGGCTCTCTACCATTTATTGAATTTCAAACGGAAGGGTAAGCTACATATGGAAATGGACAGAACAAACATGCTTAAAATAGCCTGAGGCTATAAGCCAGATAAGCCTTGTATTAAACTTTTTATAGCCTACACATTTATCAACATTAGAGGGTGTATATAGCCTGGGTGCCATTCTGAACTTAGTCCCGCCCACAACATTTGAGGTCGGGAAGTTCGGTCTGGCATTGCTCCATTGTGGAGCAAGTATGCTTGCCCTAGATCGGGCGGACCAATCAAATCGGGCTTTACGATGATGGACAAGTGAGCAACAAGCGCCTGGTCTATCCGTCATCTGAGTACGCTTAGATTAGGCTTATGTTTGAAACAAAAACGCTGTGGCTAGAAGGATACATGGCTTTTAAGACCCCATATGGAAAATGCATATTATTTAATAAGGTTTTATCACTGAAAACGATTATTTCTGAAACTTTGGCCAAAGTTGATGTGGGAAAACTCGTGGTTTCACTGTCATCAAGGGAAAACAGCGCTGTTGCATTGCGACATGTTCCCTCGTTCGTTTGAAATGATTGACCACCTGTTCGAGGGATTTGCGACAGCCTTTCCCAGTTGTTTAACATGTATGTAGCATATCCGTGTTCAACAGAATTATTTTTAAAATCGGAGGGGATGTAGGCTATCAGTTTTTTCCTAATAGCCTACCCTAGGTCTACTACGGATCTCTTAGATTTCGCTAATGAGTGTTGTAGGCTAGGAGTTATTGACGGCACTAACTTTTACAAAAGACCTGAAAACAATGTTAAGGCATTTGTGGAGACGAAGGATGGTTCGTGTGTTTTCTTCTTACACCTCACTGTAAGCTTTTTCGTTGCTCTGATTGGTTAGGTATATCCAATTGAGTGCAGAGGCATTCCCCCCCTGTATCGGTTGAAACATGCCCCATTATTACGTCCCAATGGAGCAGTATCAGACTCATATTCTGACTAGAATTGAGTATGATTGCGTCAGGCTAGGGTGTATATGTATTTCAAACAAAATGTCATTAGCATTCTGGATAATTCCAGGTTTAAGCTATAGTTTGAGGCTACTATAGCTGAAAAAACACGTCTTAAACTATTTTTTATAGAAATCCATAATCAACAGTGCTGGTTGTAAAATATGTATTCATTTCGGGAATCTATCATGAACAGTGATGTGTTTTTATTCATATCTTGCAATCATACTTATATAAAAATACATCTCATATGTAATTAATTTCACTTAGGCCAAGGCTATCAGAAGTGCTTTCTCCAGGTCTTCCTAACTGAGCTTTCTCTACAAAGTCTACCTCCAGATCAATGGAGTCTCGATGAGAAATGGAGGTCATGTGAGAACGTTGTCAGAAATGTGCTTAAAAAGCCAAAGCTCTCCACTGCGCTGTTGTATGCCTGGTACCTCCTGTCCAGCTCCGCCACCAGCCTGTCAATTACAACATTATAAACACACACAGAAAACTTGCGTTGGCCTGGCAAATGGCAATCTGGCACAGATGACTCGTCGGCCTGTTTCTTCCGTATTTGTATCCGTTGTGTGTCTGCTTTGTAGACATCTGGCACTGTTAGAGACATCTTTGAGGCTGCAGTTTCAAAACGATCAAATTGATCGCGTAACCCCGCAACATATTCTCTCAGTGACCGGACCAGTCCTGAAGCATTGCACAAGTCAAGGTTAATTGCCTGTTGAGCAACTCTTACTTTGTGGAAGCACAGGAGAATTTCATTCCACATATCGCAAAGAAACGCTGTTTCCAGCTTGTCCATTTTTTTTTTTAATCAGTGTTTTAGCCTCATTTTGTGTTAAGGTCTGACGTATCATCAGCGATGACCCGTAAAGATTGCTGGATACTAGGGGTGTGAATCTCTCATGTAAAAGACGATACGATTCGCATCTAGCTACATGGACACGATTCGATACAAGAAAAGATGCATGTTCATAAAAAACGATTCGGTGCGATTCGATGCAGTTCAAGAATGGAAAGGATTCTGAAAGATTCTTTATCATTTTCTCAAGGTGCACATTAATTTTATATTATCATGGTCATGGTTGTCAATTAGGCAAAAAAAAATGTGTGAATATTATTATCTAAACTGAGGTTTGTATCATATACTGTATTGAAATGAAAAAAGAATAGTCTACATTTGAGTCAAACACAGCAGCCAAATACAACATAAAAATACTTTATAGATTTTATGGAGTTATATCTGATTGTTTTCAAGGAGCTGTAGCCTTGTTGAGGTGAGACAATACCGAAATAAAATAAAACCCTGCTTAAGACACTCTTGGCCTTTTCTCATATAGCCTACAAGAATAAAATAGGCCTACATATCAATGAACTCTCTGGGCTTATTTTGTTCCAACGGTAGACCTAATATACAGAAACCTATAATGCCACAAGTCTGGGTGAATATGAACAAAATAATTGGCTAATAATTTGTGCATCGTTTTAGCAGCAAGGGCCAAATTATTATTTAACATTAAGGAAATCCCTTCATCAAACATAAGGCTACTCTACAGACTATCGTTGCTGTGTTTAATTTCTTGCTGGATTTTGAAACAACGACCGAGTGTGAGTTGTCACGTGCTTAAATTGCAGTAGACGTATGGGTAATGTGATCCTTTGACAACTTTGGGCAATGAATGTAGCCAAAAACGAACTGCATTACCCACAAATCCGTGCCACCTGTAGTTTCAAAACCGGAAGTGGGATGAACGCGCTGTTTGGAACGTAAATGAGAGTCTGAGCGAGCAGAAAAGGTTGTGAACCGATTTGTAAAAAGTAAATCGATATAACGACCGGTTCATTTCAGTTTTATTCCGATACGGGGCTTCACGTATCGATGTAGCCGTATCTTACAGGTTAAAAGCGGATACCGATACGTATCGGTTTTGGTGGCGCCTTGAGTGAGCTGACCATCTTGTATCTTAAAGTGATTTCAGAGTGCGGCCCTTTTCATTAGCCTGTAAACCAGCAGTGACAACCTGCCAGCGTGACGTTGACTTGGAGAAGAAGTTGAAAAGTAACTGAACAAAACGGAAAAATGTGTGTTTTGTCGCAACAGTTTGCGCTATTGATCCCGACCAAGTTTGGCGTGTGCACGGCACATGGTATCCACTCTGCCAGTGGGTTTATTTCCTTGATACGGAACTGCAACCCTTTGTATGTACCCGACTTATTGCTTGCGTTGTCGCAGCATTGCCCGCGACAGTTTTTAATGTCAATGTCCAGGTTTTGTAACACGCTCAATACAGAGTTGAACAGGGATTCGCCTGTGTGGGCAGTGATGGGCAAAAATGTTAAAACACGTTCTTCAATATCTCCCTCTGGGGACACACAACGCATGATAAACGTGAGTTGGTCAATGTGGGTGACATCAGGAGTGGAGTCCACGCTAATAGAAAAGTATTTTGCATCCGTTATACGAGTGACAATTTCAGGGAGGACTTTTTCTCCCATTAGCTCTATAAACTCCTCACACATGTGAATCGACAAATATGAGGGACTTCAACTGCATTTTTATGTGTTTCTATATGTGTTTTAAGGAAAGGGTCGAATTCAGCTATAAGCTCCATACTACCCACCTAGTTACCAATTCCTGCATCTCGAAATGTGCTTGTGTGTCCCCTCAGAACAAGTCCACACTCTTTTAAAAGCCTTGTTACAGTGACAACTCTCTGAAGAACCTGCCTCCAGTACACGCACTCCTCATCAAATTGTTGCTGTGAGTCTACAGTGCCACTGTTAGATGCCTGGGTGACCTACGTGACCATGGCTTGTCTGTGGAGGCCACAGTTTTCGTGTTCTGCTATGCGTTCAATTGCATGCTTCCAGTCACAAAAACCCGTGCTTGCAAACGGGGATTTTCCGTTTCTTTGAAACAGTTTACAGGCAAAACAAAACACACTGCCCTGAGATGGAGAGTAGCAAAGCCACTCTCTGGCCACAGACTCCCCATTCCCCAGTTTTCGTTGAAAATACACCAGGATCGGTACTGTAGGGGTTTGAGCCGTCTACCAGTGTAACATTACGCGGCTCGTCTACTCTTCCTTCAGCAGCCTGATCTCTGCCTGTCCCCTCCTTAGCTGCACATAATGTTACTCTGTCCTCCACCTCTTCCTCATCAGCACAGCTGTAAGCAGCGACAGTCGCCTGGTTTCCTGCTGCCTCACTGTCCTCGTCCTCCTCCTTAATAGTGAATAAACAGATACTGCCACTGCATTGCTAGGTATTGCTAGTTACCTGGCCCACTGTCTAACTGCTAGGTAGCCATATGAACAGAGAAGCTTGATCCTAGCCTACCTTGTCCTCCCCATCCTCAATTCTATCCACTTCATTAGGCAGGAGAGATAGAGTGCTGGTAATGAAATTCTCCAATTGCTTACTAAAAAAATCACTTACTTTTGGCAAGGCTTCATTTAATAACTGAATGTTTTATTTTTTTTTTTTTGCTTGGATGTGAGCGCTTCATCTTTCTCAAACTCGATCTCAGTCTTTCTCTCGTCCGTTGGAATTTGTTACATTTTGTTACACTTTATGAAGAAAAGACAAGGGGGACCTCGCTCCACCAGATGTCACTGTAGAGCAGTGCGATGTGCTTGATTTGGAGGGCTACCTTCAGAGTAATTACCGCGAATACGGACACGTCCGTTTATCATTATCGATTATTTTTGGGGCCCCTCATTGCAGGGCTCCAGACTAACCTTTTGCACTGGTGCGCCTAACTTTTTTTCTTGGGTGCACCAGCACAAAAGTTAGGTGCACCCAAATTTTCAACCACATCGCATTTAACACCGCAGCAGGATCACTTTTTTTCTTAATTACTGTCCTATATAGGTTGTCCTATGACTTATGATTTACAGTTCTACAAGAAAAGTAACTTAATGAAGTGTTGGTGCTTTAAGTGCTTCACTGAGCTGAAATTTAAACTTCTTAACTTAAACTTAAAACATCTCAAGATGAATTAAATACAAATATCAGTGAGTCAATTAACAGTGCACGTCTTTTAAGGGCTTCAAACTGCACATCTCATGGCTCAATGTCTTACATACTATCCTTCATGATCTTTAGGCCTTGGCTAAACAAGCTCGCCATGCTAGCATCTTCTATAGAAATGTATTTGAGCACAATTTAAAGAGATGTTCCAAGTAGCCTGGGGGATTTTTATGTGATTTTGCAATGATTGCAATAATCATTTGACAGCCCCACAATGCAATTTACTTTTTCATTTTAGTATTTTTACATTTTCAATAGGAACATCACTATGGGTAATGCAGTAACAAAATGGTAGGCCTATTATTATAGGCTATTGCAATGACTTGCCATGCTCGATCTAAATGTGTCCATTCAATTCACGTACACAATGACCACAGTTATACATGCAGGGAATATTCGGGCTTTAAATGTAGCAGCGATATTCGGTTTGCGCCAAATACCGGATTAAATTGATTGATGCCATCAGAATGAGTTTACACAACTTCTTCGCGGCGCCAAAGCGAATATTGCTGTTGAAAACCGGGTTACTCCCTGCATGTAACTTTCTGCGGTCAATGGCCTTACTCCTTTTGGCGATATCTGTATGGCTGTCGTTTTGGGAAGGCCTTGTATGCATTGTTAGCAATTTTAAGGCGTCTTTTCATCTGCAATGACTCCTATAAATTTGGGCGCAAGTGGCATTCCTGTATGCGTCGGGTTTACGTCAAGCTATTTTTCTGGTGAATAATTATTTCGGACTGAACTTGGTGAAGGGAAGTTTCACTAGGCCTATCGTAGGCAACGATAAACTTGATCATCATCTCGGGCTCGTCTGATCGGTTTGCTGCTGCCAGCCATCGAAAGGCAGTGGGGAGAGGGGACATTTATGTCGGCCTATGTGACCACACTGTAATGCAACTACATCCACTCTGTTTATCTGACGGGTCTCTGACCTCTCTCTCTCTCTCTCTCTCTCTCTGCAGCACCGCGCATTTTCAAATTTACACACAGGCACTGGGCCCGCGGCCAATCAGAGGGAGGTCCGCCCTTCACTATCTGTGATTTTGTTTAAACCGATATTGGCCAAATATGTGTCTGTTATTGAACCAAAGGTAGAGTTTCAATCGCGGACACTTTTTCCTCTCTCGAATAGCTGAATTACCGAGCACGGTCGTTTTCCGATTTTTTTTTTTTTTTTTAGTCGCACTTTTGAAAAATTAGGTCGCATATGCGACCAAATTGGTCGCACTCTGGAGCCCTGCTCATTGGTCTGTTGCAAAGATTCTTTGCCGTCTGTTAGGGCGACCGTGCCCCCCTTTGGAGGAAACGGCAGTAAAAGTGACTGGTGGTGAATGTGTGAGATTCTGTTATAATGCTTAGAAGTTGCGCACTAATAAATAAAGTTAACATATATTTGTGCCGTCTTGGTATGGAATAAGCAAAGGACATGCAATATGTGTTGCTTTATCTTTTTAGAGATAAGACCACAATGGAAACATGTAGGCTACCTAAGTTAGACTATGGCAGAACACTAACGTTAATGTTAAATGACTGTTAGGACACTACATTATCTACACCAGCGTTTCTCAAACTGGGGTCGCGGAGACATGCCAGGTGGGGCGCGAACTGACATGAAAAACAGGAGTTATTTTATTTTTATCTGTAGCCTGGGCCCAGGTAGCACCCGATGCGCAATGGACGCACTGTGTGATCATCAAAACCCGGCCCTTAAAAGCGCGTCTATTCTTTGCACTTTGCGAAGAGATGGTAGCTGACCAAAAGGCTGTACTGTTTCACAGCGAGGCAAGGTGGCTTTCCCGAGGTAAAGTGCTGTCGCGTGTGTTTTGAGCTCTTGAGTCGCCTCTTCTTGGAGGAAGAGCGCATGTTTGAATCTGCAAGCACGTTCACTAATGAACATTTCTTGACGAAGCTGGCCTATCTTAGCGATATATTTGATATATCTTCGCGATACATTTGAGTTAAATGTCCAGTTACAAGGCAAAGACAAGCACCTACCTCACCTAGCAAATAAGATTACTGCATTCACCAAAAAAACTTGAGTATGGGACAGGCGTCTCGATCGCGACCGTATTATGCCTTTGAGATTTCTGAGTGAAATCGCTGAAACGTCTGATTGGGAGGCACTCTTGTGATCCCATGTATTAAACAGTAGGTCTACATCACATCCCTGCAAAGTTTATTTCAAAAATATTTCCCAACCAGCAGTGCTCTGTATGACTGGATTATGAATCCATTTAATGCAGCATGTTGGTATTTCATTGAATATATTGTACAATGCTGTAAAATGGCCTATGCTTCCTAATATGTTGCTGGAAAACAGAAATATGTGTTATGTATTTATTTATTATCTGCAGCACCAGCTGATTTTAACTCTGTTGAAGATGATGTATTTAGAACTTGTCATTATTTTAATAAATTTGACAATTTTAAGCTTGACCTACCACTTTCTTAGAGCGATGAGGGACAGGTGGGGCTCGAGAATGCCCCCTTGATCAAAGTGGGGAATGAAAGAAAGTTTGAGAACCACTGATCTAGTTTGTTAACTACCACGGTCACGAGTTGGGTCGCGATAGTCTGTCATTTTTAAAAAGTGGGTCCCCAGAAAAAAAGCTTGAGAAACACTGATCTACACCTTATTACAGGTGAAAAAGTTTACATAGGCTATGTCTTTACAGTATGGTATAGCCTACAGACTGAAAGAGCTAATACCCCATTGGAATACAGAATACAATCATAAAATAACGTTATTCAACCAACCACGTTAATGCTGGGTAGGCAATTATTTCTAGCACATATAATGTTAACCTAGTTTATTTTAGGTACACCAACGTATTAGGCTACAGGATGGGCTAGATGCATAATATCCTTGTAATGTTCCCCTCGTCCTTTATGATAAGGTTTTGTTACATAACGCTCAATCGGATTTGCGGTTCCTTTATCAACATATGTTGCGCATGGCGGCGCACAAACACCTAGCACTTCTCAATCGATGATTGAATGAATACAAAAACCCCAATATTTTCATTCACCGTGTATGAACACCATAAACATTTAACAAATCTCTCCCTTTCAGTCAAAAACACACAGCCGGCTTGGTCCCTGCACCCCGACAAACAATCACAACAAACAATTTAGGCCCAGTTCAACGAAGAACAAATAATAATCAGTCTCTTACAATCTCAGTCCATGTGCGGCTTCCGCCTGCTTCAGAAAAGAAAAAAAAAAAGAAAGTCTTTGCCTCACCGCAGCCTTGTTTGAGAAGTTAACGATATTCAGGGAAAATGCCCAGTCCGACGCGTTTAATCCATATAAAGTGAAAAGGATGATCGCGGTTCTGAATGCGCTCCAAAAAACAGTCCACGTTGTCCAACAAAAATAGTAATCCCATAACCACGATTGGAAAAGGTAACCGCGTCTTCCCAGGTAACCTGTCTCCCATAAACACGATTGGAAAAGGTAACCACGTCTTCCCAGGTTACCTGTCTCCATTTACTCCCCGCTTTCTCCCTTAACCTGTGGCGATCTCCCATTCAAAACCTTGTCAGTCTCTCTTCATTGGTCCGTCTATCAGACCAACCCCCCTCCCCAGCCTACAACTTGTGTGTTTCATAAAGGGGCAGCATGACATGATTTAAATACAAAGCAACATTGGAAAACAAAGTCAATAACAATTCATTGCTCATTGTTTCAGCTTCTAGTTCATTTTAAAAGTGACAAATCTTTAGTTTGTGGATTTGTTACATCCTTTTGAAGTGTTTCCAAGTGTATGATTATCTTAATAATGTACAATAAGTTGTTAGCAAAGGTTTCTATGTGTGATGCCGACAAAGCCAGTTTAAACTATTGCCTGGCTGGGCTAGTCAAGTGTCTAGCTAACATGAGTGCTAGCTTGCTACAAACAAGCATGAGACTGTTAGCAGTGTAGCTTGCACTGTAGAAACGACTGTGAAGTGCTTACATTTTGACTTACGTCTGGTACTGAATAAGCGTAAGATTTACGCCCAATCTATAGCAAGAGGAAGGCTTAAGCCTAGATGGTGCAACTGGCGCGTCTATGAGGTCGGACTTAGAACGCTGAGTTAAGACCGGCGAAGCTTAAGACCAGGCTAAGCCCTGTTGGTGCAACCTGCCCCAGGACTTTAACTTTGCTTCTTTTTTCTTTTAAGTGTGTGACCGTGTAAACAATGAGCTTTTTGATTCTTTTTCTTGTAGAGTGTGGCTTCATAAACGATGAGATCTTTGTGGAGCTGGTCAGCGCACTCAATCAGTACAGCGACTATGAGGATGATGATGAGGAAGATGACCACCAGGACTTTAAACTAGAGAAGGTGGACAACTGTGATGGAAAGTATGACACGGACGAATCCCACAAGGACCAGCAGGGCAACTCTGAGAGTGAGTTGGGTTAGACCAACCTGTGGAAATCTCAGTAGCACTGCATCACACTGCTCTTGCTTTGATGAATTGATTTTTGTTTGTTTGTGTTTAATGCTGCCATGCTGAATTGTTGCTTGTTGTTTGCGTCACAGGTAGACCGAACGACTGCTCTAAGAAGTTCCCCTCGGATAAGATTTTTGAGGCAATTTCCTCCATGTTCCCTGACAAAGGCTCCCCTGAGGAGCTGAAAGAGAAGTAAGAGTTGTTGTGGTCTTTGCGCTGCTGCTGACAGCTGATCACCACATCCTTTTTGCACTGATCTAGCCCCTATCTTCCAAAAAGTCTTCTGTAAAAAAGCAGTCTTGTTGATGCTATCAGTGTGCACACGCACGCACACACGCAAGTGTGTTTTGAGTGTTTGTTTGTTTGTATGAAGTGGAAGTATGCTGTGGTTGGCGGTCGAGCAGCTGAGCTGTGTGCACAACCCCCCCGCTCATCTCCTCTCCTCGTCTCGTCTCGTCTCGTCTGTGCTGCAGGTATAAAGAGCTGACGGAACAGCAGCTTCCTGGAGCGCTGCCGCCCGAGTGCACACCCAACATCGACGGACCAAACGCCAAGTCTGTGCAGCGCGAGCAGAGTCTGCACTCCTTCCACACACTCTTCTGCCGGCGCTGCTTCAAATATGACTGTTTCCTCCACCGTGAGTGTGTGTGACCCCTCTCATCCATTCCTTCCCACTTGATTTTAGTTTGGTGTTAATATTCATAGTCATTCATAGTTCATTCATAGTGTGATGTTTTTCCACTGTTTATGGATAAGCTTAAGATGAGGATTTTGACTTTGTCTCTCTGCCTCATGATCTCCCAGCTTTCCATGCCACCCCAAACACGTACAAGCGCAAGAACATGGAGAACCTGGTGGACAGTAAACCCTGTGGTGTTGACTGCTACATGTACCTGGCTCAGGTAAAGAAGCTCCTCACATGTGATGTCTCTTTTAAACGGCGTTGTGCTTAGAGAGATTACGGAAGGGTTCCAAGCCCAGGTTAGCTTAGCCTAGCATTTATTTCTTGTGTAGCGACCTCTAATAGGTTTAAAACATAACTTGAATTTTGACTGTAGGATGAGTAACATGGTTTTACGTAAGGTTTTTAAGTAAGTTTTACTTTTTCTCGTTATGCTGACACTTAAATGTGAATAAAAATGTGGAGTATTTTTTTTTATTATTTATTTTTTCCCCCGCCACTGTATCAATACAGCATAACGGCATAACATGGCGAACTCTATGAGGTCGGCTTCACTGGTCTTTGTAAAGGACTCATGCTAAGCTTTTGTTGGTTAAGACGCTAATCAACCTGTGTTTATGAATACTATGTTCAATCTTTGGTAACAAAAACACCTAAGAATTGCACATTGTCCCTTTTAATGTGAAACTGTGCCGTTCTCCCTCTTTAGGACAGCGTGGTGCGTGAGTACCCTGTTGGCCCAGTGCCAGAACGGGCAAAGACGCCGTCTAAGCGGCCGGTCGGCCGTCGCCGGGGGCGGCAGCCTAACAGCAGCAGCCGGCCCAGCACCCCCACAGTCAGCACCGACACCAAGGACACGGACAGTGACCGCGAGGGTGGCACCGACGGGCCCGACTCCAACGACAAAGATGATGATGACAAGAAGGATGAGACCACCAGCTCTTCAGGTAGTGACTTCCTGTAGGCCCACCAAACTTCCTGTAGAGCCACCAGACAATACCATCACCGTGCTTGTGATATATCTTTCTTTTGTGGTTTGGTCAATATCAATAAGGGCTCTTTAAAAAGCTGTTTTTTTTTTGTATATTAATACCTTGATGGCAAAGTGAACCTTTGGTGTATGTAATTTGAAAAAATATGTTCAAAAAAACAATATGTGGTGGAGTTGAGGCAGAGGCTGCTACCTGACAGTTGGTGTTGTTTGAGGCAATTGAGGCAGTACAGACAGCAGGATTGCTCTAGTTGGATGTGTACTGAGAGGAGGTACAGACAGCAGGATTGCTCTAGTTGGATGTCTATTGAGTAGGGTTGCAAAATTCCGGGAATTTTCAAAGTTGGAAACTTTCCATGGGAATTAACGGGAATATATGGGAATTAACAGGAATAAACGGGAATTAATGGGAATAAACTGGGAATTTTTAATATGGAAAGTTAGTCTATAACAGGGAACTTAAATGTAGTGGACAAAACCCCATCTAGAGCATAATATTAGTTAAAACAACCTGATTTAATGCAATTTCAGTCGAATTTGTACCCTGCACATCAGTCAGTCACATGCACACAGCAATCAGCATAGGCTAGACATAAAGGAATTCAAGAGTTCATGTGCATGGGGAAAAAAAGGTTCCAACAAATCGGATTTTGTTGTTGAGTGGTGTGGTGGGCAGTTCAGTGTTGCTAGTTTAGCATGCTAGTAAACAATAGGCAGAGAATGGGATTTCCGTTAGCATGCTAGTTAACTTTGTATGCTAAGCTAAGCAAAAATACAAACATTCAAATCAAATTGCTTATTACGAAACAAAATGTTTGTTTATATATGAAACAGTTTGTATGAATTACCCAACATTTACAGTTAATTACCATAAATTCCCATAATTACCTTTAATTCCATTAAAGTTTCCAATTTGGAATATTTCCAAAATTCCCCAGCTTAACTTCCCATGGTAAAATTTCCCGAAATTTTCCGCCCCTTTGCAACCCTACTATTGAGGCAGTACAGACGGCAGGATTGCTCTAGTTGGATGTGTACTGAGAGGAGGTTCAGACAGCAGGATTGCTCTAGTTGGATGTCTATTGAGGCAGTACAGACAGCAGGATTGTTCTAGTTGGATATTGGGTCAAATGTGACTGTTGTTATCTGAGAATTTGAAGCTCCGTTGGGAGTTTAGTGTGCTTGGGTGCACACAGCAGGGGGTCTAGTGACTATTGATTTAGCTCCTTCCCAGTAGAGGATCATTGGCTCCCCATCAGGAGACCACAGAATGAGGCTGGTGGTCACCTGACAACTGACCCACTTCTCATAACCTCCAAATACTCCCACGGTCATTTCCAAATATTCCCAGGGTCATGGCTATTTAAAACCTTCCCAACGTCGACTATTAGTACTTATGACTGAACACCAGTGAATCACTCAATATTAGCTTGTTGTGTAGGTCTATGCATGTTGTTGCACAAAAAAATGTCCTTGGTTGTCATGGTGACGTTGTGATATTATAGTCATGTTGTCATTAGAATTGTCAACATTGTTGCTGTCGCCTGGGGATATAGCTTGTTGATGGGCCCCCAGAGGTGAACTGGAGATGTATCGTTGTTGTTGTTGTCATGTTGACGTGTGTTGTTCCCCAGAGGCGAACTCGCGGTGCCAGACGCCGGTGAAGCTGAAGCTGAGCGCGGAGCCGGAGAGTGTAGACTGGAGTGGCGCTGAGGCCTCCCTCTTCAGGGTGCTCATCGGCACCTACTACGACAACTACTGCGCCATCGCACGCCTCATCGGCACCAAGACCTGCAGACAGGTCAGCTGACCTCACACTCCCCACTCAGCTCTGCCACGCATCACTAGAACACTGGATTGAGCGTCATATTCCATCATGGCACTCAGCTCTGCTAACACGCATCACTAGAACACTGGATAGATCCGGATAGAGAGTCATATTCCATCATGCCACTACTACTGAGTTTCATATGGGAAACCGAAAATTATAACACATACGTAGCTCAATTAGTACAGACAGTGTAGAAACATGTTAAATAGTTGTTAAATAACACTGAGTGTAAGTCGTGAGTTTCGTGTGTTAGTCTGTGTGAATAGACGTGGAAATGGTTTCAATGCTCTGGTGCCATTCAAGATATGTTGGTCATTGTTGATCGGGTGAATAGATTACGTTGCTAAATCCAGTGTTCTTCTGCGATCAGAGATGGCCAAACCTTTGGGGTTAATCTCCAGCATTTTTCAACCTGGGGGCCTAATTTTTAGATATCAGTACATACTGTTATTACAAATGATAACAATGAAAATTCATTCGTTAATAAACTAAGTAGCCTGCTAATATCAGCAATGCATTAGAGACGATAACGTGGTGATTCATTTGTTAATAAACTAGGTAGTCTGCTAATATCAGCAATGCATTAGAGACTAACGTGGAGATTCACTGTTAATAAGCTAGGTAGCCTGCTAATATCAGCAATGCATTAGAGACTCTAACATGGAGATTAATTCGTTAATAAACTAGGTAGCCTGCTAATATCAGCAATGCATTAGAGACGATAACGTGGAGATTCATTCGTTAATAAGCTAGGTAGCCTGCTAATATCAGCAATGCTCATAAGGGAGCGGTTGCATCTCATCGGTCACTGCCAGTTTGGCCACTGATAGGCTCAAGGTGTTATGAGGGGTCAGCCAACATGTACAGGAGCCCTATGGAGACATGGTCCCATATGCCCTGTATAAGGAACTGTGTAATATAAGGGTTGGACACTAGCATATGCCCATAAGCCCTGTATAAGGAACTGTGTAATATGAGGGTTTGACCTTAGCCTATGTCCATATGCCCTGTATTGTCCCTATTAAAAAAAATGGCTAAAAGCATCTAATGAAGGGGATTTCTGACATTTTAAAACCAGATCCCATTAGAATGAATGAAGGCCTGGCATCTCTTTCAGTAGTTCAGTGTATTTAAGATACTGGTGGGAACTTTTATCAGTGTCATCAAAAAACCAGGGTGTAATGCAGAGCAGAAAGGATGCAACCTTTGAGTAAAGCAGAGCGGCCCTGTGTGAACCCGAGTAAAGCAGAGCGGCCCTGTGTGAACCTGTGTGGAAGCTGGCAGCTACACGCTCCTCTCCACAGCTGCTTATTTCCACACATTTCATCACCTGTGGAGGGGATTCATAGTGTTTTTCATTTGTGTCACAGGTGGAGGGGATTCAGTGTTTTCCATTTGTGTCACAGGTGTACGAGTTCCGTGTGAAGGAGTCGAGTATCATCCCTGCTCCTGCGGAAGACGAGGACACCCCTCCCAGGAAGAAGAAGAGGAAGCACAGGTATTGGTCTGTGTAGCGGAGTGGACAGGGCCGTGTGCGTAGCGGAGAGAACTAGGGTCAGCGATGTAGCCTCCAACAGGCTCGCCTGCTCTCTAATCATTCGTTTGTGTCCATGCTTTCAGGTTGTGGGCCACGCACTGTCGAAAAATCCAACTGAAGAAAGGTTTGTCCAGATCATATCTTGCACTTTGTAAACTTTGTTTCTTGATGCCTTAAGACCTTTTTAATACACATTCATACTAACATGTGCACTAGCGTTGGTACATATTTTGAAATGGAGGAATGTTTGTGATTGTATTATTTGCGTTGTAGAGTATTGTGACATTAAAGTTTTCTTCTTTTGGGTCCGCTCCTCCAGATGGCTCGTCCAACCACGTGTATAACTACCAGCCGTGCGACCACCCTCGCCAGCCCTGCGACAGCTCCTGCCCCTGCGTCACCGCACAGAACTTCTGCGAGAAATTCTGCCAGTGCAGCTCCGAGTGTGAGTGTGGCGCCTGGATGTTGTGTGGTGGTGGCGACAGATGACCGCTTCACGTGCCTTGTCGTCTCTTCCTCTCAGAAAGCTGATGATGAAACATTAGCCATCCAAAAGTGCTATAGGCAGGACCTACACATGTGTCAAATCTGTGGACAGTCTTTTGAATTGGCAGAGCGCCAGCTTTTTAGGAGGGACTTTACTGCCATGTTGAGTCTTTAGAGGTGTTAGAGAGCTATACTAGGAATGTTGTTAAAGTATTCTGTTGTGTGAGATGTGCTTCTCTAAAGGTGTGTGTGTTGTGTGTGTGTGTGTGTGTGGATCGTGCAGGTCAGAACCGCTTCCCCGGGTGCCGCTGCAAGGCCCAGTGCAACACCAAGCAGTGTCCGTGCTATCTGGCCGTGCGCGAGTGTGACCCTGACCTCTGTCTGACCTGCGGCGCCGCCGACCACTGGGACAGCAAGAACGTCTCCTGCAAGAACTGCAGCATCCAGAGGGGGGCCAAGAAGGTGGGTCAGCCGACACACACACCACCCACACACACACACTACAGCAGGGGTATTCAATTAATCTTCAGCGAAGTCCAGTTATGGAAAATTTCCGCATCATAATATTTAACGCGCGTGTTTAGTGTGTGTGTGTGTGTGTGTGTGTGTGTGTGTGTGTGTGTGTGTGTGTGTGTACCATAAAATAAGTAGCCTAAAAGGCAACATTTGAAATAAGACAAGATCGAGTAATTGGGAAGAAAAACTGAGTAGCCTTGGCTATTTTTAAGATCTTAACGTGAACTTAAAATAAAATTTGAGCTGAGACAAGGATGGATATTCCAGAGCTTCCAGAGTTCCTTGAACCCATTAATCAGCCAGTTTAATTTTTTTTTTTTTATGTTGACCCGAAATCCTGGAAACTAGGGGTGTGCAATTCGATGCAGTTCAAGAATGGAAAGCATTCTGAAAGATTTTTTATAATTTGCTCAAGGTGCACATTCATTTTATATTGTCAATTATCATGGTTGTCAATTAGGCAACAAAATTTGTGAATATGATTATCTAAACTGAGGTTTGTTTCATATACTGTATTGAAATGGAAAAAAAAAATAGTCTACATTTCAGTCAAACACCGCAGCCAAATACAACATAAAAATACATTTTTATAGACTTTACAGATTTTATATCTGATTGTTTTCATGGAGCTGTAGCCTTGTTGAGGTAAGACAATACCGAAATAAAATAAAACAGTGCTTAAGACACACTTGGCCTTTTCTCATATAGGCCTAGCCTACTCTACAAGAATAAAATAGGCCTACAAATCAATTAACTCTCAGGGCTTATTTTGTTCCAACAGTAGACCTAATGCAGAAACCTAAAATGCCTAGCCTGGCGGGCCATCCTATATCATTGAAATGTATACAGGCTGAGCAAATTAATTTGCACGCTTAGGGTGCCTAGATTTCTAGGCTATAAAATGCCACAAGTCTGAGTGAATATGAACAAAATCATTGGCTAATAATTTATGCATCGCTTTTAGCAGCAAGGGCCAAATTATTATTTAACATTAAGGAAATCCCTTCATCAAAGGTAAGGCTACTCTACAGATGTTGCTGTTTAGGAATGCTAGCCTGGCTAGCGCCACAACTTCTCAATGAGACGTGGTCTGGGAACCAAACGTTCATTTTCTCGTATTTGAAAAAAATGCCCAGATATCGCTTTATTGGGTGCCACGGATGTCTATCAAATGCGTCTGTGCATAGCTCATCATCGTCTTGCTTTCCCACCTGTTCTGTGATTGGTTCCCTATCTCAGGCGAAAATTTGCTCCATGGGCTCCAGGCTGCCTTAGCAGCGTGAATCAAATCGCGCGCAAGGCAGCATGGGAACACCCAGGCTATAGGAATGCTGTAAATTCTTAATTTCGCGCTGGATTTCGAAAAACAAAAGCGACCGAGTGCAAGTTGTCACATGCTTAAATTGTAATAGATGTATGGGTAATGAGGTCATTTAACAACTTTGGGCAATGAATGTAACCAAAAACGAACTGCATTACCCACAATTCCATGCCACGTATAGTTTTAAAACCAGAAGTGGGGTGAATGCGGTGCTTGGAACGTAAATGAGCGTATGAGCGAGCAGAAAAGGTTGTGCACCGATTCATAACAAGTAAATCGATATAACGACCGGTTCCTTTCAGTTTTTTTCCGATACGGGGCTTTACGTATCGATGTAGCCGTATCTTACACGTTAAAAACGGATACCGATACGTATCGGTTAATCTTTACACCCCTACTGGAAACCCAGGAACATCACGTTGTTGGGCAGTGAATGCAGCATGTAAGCTTAACTAGATTGTGGTGGATCGCCTGTCTCAGAATATGTAGAAGAGGTCCAGGGCAATTCCGCGCAAATCACATCCATATTTAGTTGGCGTTACGGACATGACAGTTTTGCGTGGTATTGCCCCGTGGTCTTCTCCATAATAGGCTACTTTACTCACTGACTCGACTTTATCAGAATTCACAGATTTCACTGTCTGAGTAGCAGCGAAATTATGGTTCCTGAAGTAAATGCTGTTATCCTAACTAACTAAACATTTAGCGCAGCTTTGAAATCTTACGTGAAAATCTAAATTAGGATATTAATGGTCCGGGTCCGGATAGGATCACGTCAGGGTCTGGACTCGGACCGCGGTCCGCCATTTGGTGACCCCTGCACTACAGCATCCAGAGAGAGGCTAAGAAGGTGGGTCAGCGGACACACACACACACACACACACACACACACACACACTACAGCATCCAGAGAGAGGGCACACTGTGTCTGGCATATAAACACACTGCTACACCTGCAGTCCAGCAGAAACCTCCTCTGTTCAGTGCAGTCCAGCAGAAACCTCCTCCGTTCAGTGGCGTCCAGCAGAAACCTCCTCCGTTCAGTGGCGTCCAGCAGAAACCTCCTCCATTAAGTGGCGTCTTCTCTCTGCAGCACCTCTTGTTGGCCCCGTCTGACGTCGCTGGCTGGGGCATCTTCATTAAGGAGCCCGTACAGAAGAACGAGTTCATCTCGGAGTACTGTGGAGAGGTGAGTGTGTGTCCTTCATCAGCCACGCTTGATTAGTGTGTTGTGTTCTATGGGCTGTGTGTGTATGATGGCATGCTTGATTAGTGTGGTGGATCTTATGGGATGTGTGTATGATGGCGTGCTTATGAGATGTGTATGATGTCGTTCTTATGGGATGTGTATGACCTGCGTGCTTATGAGATGTGTATGATGTCGTTCTTATGGGATGTGTATGATGGCGTGCTTATGGGATGTGTATGATGGCGTGCTTATGGCACAGTTACCTGTTCTCTGTCTGTCCAGATCATCTCCCAGGATGAGGCTGATCGCCGAGGAAAAGTCTACGACAAGTACATGTGCAGCTTCCTGTTCAATCTGAACAATGGTAACCAGTGCATCCTGGTCCAGACCCACATGCCACAACCTGACGTCTCCTGTGGGAATCTCACCATTGTGCTTTTATTTTGCTCTCTACTTAGATTTTGTTGTTGACGCAACCAGGAAGGGAAACAAGATTAGATTTGCAAATCATTCGGTTAACCCCAATTGCTATGCAAAAGGCAAGCGGTCCACTTGTTTTTTTCCTTTAGTTTTTCTTCAGTCTTACGTTACAGTTTGCATTATCTTGTTGTAATGTGTTGTTTTCTTCTCTCTTGCAGTCATGATGGTAAATGGGGATCACAGAATTGGCATATTTGCCAAGAGAGCGATACAAACGGGCGAAGAGCTTTTCTTTGACTACAGGTAGGAACAGGTCACTCAACACATTATATGTTTGTCCCAAACTAAAGGAATGGGCCTTGTGATTCTTGTGTTTTCATGATGTGTCAACATTGAAACCCTATCTCTCCTTCCTTCCCCTTCTTTAGATATAGCCAAGCTGATGCCCTCAAGTATGTGGGCATTGAACGCGAATCGGAAATTCTGTGAAGCCATCTACCTACCTCTTAAACAAAATGCCTTAAGCCTTTCAGGAACTCACCCACCTACATGCATTTCCAAGCCGTTTTCTGAGATGCTTTTCTTTTGTTTTTGGAATGGGGGCGGTGAAGCGGGGTCTTCAGAATCTTTGTGAATTTTTTTTTTTTTTTTTTTTAATAATTATTATTATTATTTTATTTTTATTTTTAAAAAAGCCCTTTTTTCTCTCTATCGCTTGTCTTCTGCTCTGAGCGTTCCTCCTACGGAAAGGCCTTCTCTGGGATTCATGTACCATACAAACTTGAACATTCACATTCGCGCTGGTGTTTACAGCAGAAGGGGTTTAAAAGGATGCGTCTGTTGGACGTCCCAGTCCATCTTCTACACTCTTTCATAATGACCATTTCACACCGCTACTGATGGACTTATCCTGTTTTTTGTATTTTTGCTTTCCTTCGTTACTTTGGACCAAATCTGACAGTTCAACTGGTTGCTTTCTCAAGTCAGAAACCCGCTGTGCACTTACAGTTCAACACCACAGTTAAGGTTTTTCGTTTCTGTTTCACAAAAAAAAAAAAAAAAAAAAAAAAAAAAACCAAAGTCACTTTTTAAAACTCTTGCATGCCATCTTGCAAGAGCCCATAGCACAGAGGCATGCATTTCCTGGTGTGCTTGTACACAAGGTCGCTACAGACGCGAGGTCGAGATGCAAAACAGTGTCAACCTTTGCAGTGCCTTCACTTGCTAATACAACACTGTCTAGTTTTATCGTCATCGATCTCCTCTGACTGGAAATACAACACTGAGTTTTGTTAGATGCATGAACAAAAAGAGGTTTCAAATAGACCAGAAATCAGGGAGCTCTTCATCTTAATACCATTTTTGTGTCAACTAAGCAACCGGGCAGCTAGAGAACCTGTAGATCTGAGGAGCTGAACTGCAGCCTAATGGTATTTGTTTCAAGAAAAACCAAGCAAACGAAATGCAATCAGTGTATAAGGATGTATTTGGCTGCAGGCAATAATACTGGCTTGAATCATGTTCAGAAGATCTTTGAGCTGGAGTGAAGATGTCTGTATTTATTTGTATTGGACTGTGTACACCAGTTAGGCATTTTTGTAATTTATTGAAAGCTTTCCTAATTTGCTGTTACTTAACCAGATAGTGAATGTTGTTTTTTTTTTCCCCCTTTCTTTGTTAGCTGGGGTGCAGTCAAACAGGATTGTTTTTTAAATTATTCATGTAAATTGGTATCCCATGTGCGGTTATGCCCTTTTTAAACACGTATTTCCATTGATACAAACTGATTTCTCCTTGAGTTCTTCCTTCTCCCCTGAGGGTTTGACCACTCCACCTCTGTTTCTGCCTCTTGTGTATCTAAAGGTGCTGATTTCTTACATGTTTACAGGGACTATTGGTGATAAGTGACTCGTAACAAACATGGAAATAAATGTGTTCCACTGACGTCAGCAGTATGGGAATAAAAGACCACACTGAGATGGTCTTAAATGTTTTGACATTATTAAACCAGAATTACAACTGAAACTACAGAAAGTTTTTCTTTATTATTTAACACATAAAAAAATTAACCACACTATACAAATGGGGTTTCCTTGGAGCAGTTAACAAATTCAGGTTACGGTTTTCTAACGGCCTAAATCAGACTCAAAAGTGCTGCAAAAACGCATTTTTACAACGTTCTTTTTCTTCATTTGCATGTCTTCCTGCTTGCCGTGGCTGCTGCGGCCGACTCGACGCTCGTGAAGAGTTCTAGAACACGGCCGCTGCACTTCCCAATTCAGCCTGCTTTTTTTTTCTTCTTTTTTTAAATTTCCTTTCACAGGCAGTAGCATGCAACCCCAGCACATGGGTTTCAGATTGTAAAGGTGTGTGTGGGAGGGTACAGGGGTCCACGTTCATATGTACAGATGAGCGACTGGTGTGTGTGTGGTAGTCCTGAGCAGTTCGTGAGGGAGGGTTGGGGAGAGAGGCTGCAGGGGGTTAGGCTGGCAGGATTCACCCCGGCCCCAAACCTCTTTACCTTAAAGGGAGGCCCAGCTTGGCTTCTGCTCCGTGAACGTCAACAGCAGCGGTTAGGATTTCCAAACGCAAATCCTCCATAGATCAGATGTCCCTCACCTGTGCACACATTCCTTGCAACATCGAACAAAAAAAAAAAGGTCACCAGGAAATTGTTTTTTCCCTTGAAAACTTAACTGAAAAACAAAACCAAAAAACTTTAGGCCAAGTAGCTGTAGGTGTCCTTTTCTCCGTCAACGCGCTCCAAGTACTCCTTCTCGATTAAGATATCGATGCATTTCTGGAAAAGGGGGTCACAAACAAGCATGCGTTACTGTACTGCAACATCACAATCATCAATGAACAGTTAATAAGTGTTTAAAATACAGGCAGGACAATAGGTCTCACGGTAGCTAAACACACCAATGTTCGTCTTACTGCGACATAATATTGTCAGTGTGGAGAGGGCCGATTTCTATCTCATCGATTCACAAAGTAATTTCCCGTACTGTGCGTTTGAGGCGTGGGGGCTTACCTTGATGACGGGGACCCGGGGCTTGAAGCGCGAGGACAGCTGATTCAGCACCTCTGCCAGGAGCTGCTGGTGCTTGAGAAGCTTTCTCATCTTCATGATTCGGACGATAGCAGCCTACACACACACACAGAAAATGGAAAATGGCAGACCTCTGAAAACTGAAAGCACTTCTCAGAAATGACTTACCCTAGGTATTTATGGAAAAAAAGGCCTGGCAGGAAATGAAAGCTTTTCAAAATAATGTGTTGAAAACAAAAACTAGATATGGAAGGCCCACAATATCCATTTAGCACCCATACACAAATACATTCAAGAACAGACCAATGTACACATTGTGTTTTATATTCTGCTCATTCGCCAGACACCTGTTGAGCTTCTGGAGGTGGCGTGGGCCCAATTAAACAAAACACAGGTGAAGGAAGGTGCCTGCTAGAAAAACCCTGTGAAATGCTTTCCAAGGTTGCTCTGTTGGTGATGTTTTTCCCCCCACAAAAGTTGCTTTGTTGGTGATTTGGTGATTTTGATGGTAAATAGGCTTGGTGGTTGACTAGCTGCTGTGGGAAATGCCCTACCTATAACACTAGGAATCAAAACACCTCTCCTGTGTCTATCTGAGATTACTCAAGAATGCACCTAATCAGTGTGTGAGTGGGAGCAGTGGTTTACCTGGATGAGGAGTTTGCGGTCCTCCTCGATGTTCTTGTGAGTGGTCTCCTGTTCCTGCTTCTGCTCAGTCTTCATGGGGACGTTGATGTTCACACGCAGCTTTTTGCTACACACACAGATTGACCTTTCAGTACTCATGTTTCATTAGTTATCAAACTACATTTCTACATACACAACAGAAAACATTTGTTGTAGCATTATAGACAGTACAGCAATTAAAGAGCAATTTGCAGGTTGATTTCAAAAGAATTTATACTTCATCTTGTCTGAAAATGTCTTTTTGAAAATGTATATGTACGAATTAATGTTTTACAAAACCTACGGACATATGTGCAGGTAGCCTAAATAGAGGTGACTTCACCGCCTCATCAGTCATAAAACATTTACACGGACATTAATATTCCGAGTATTGACCGTATTCACAACTAGGTGTACCAAATATGACCACTGCTCAGTCCTGCACATTCTCACTGCAAAAATAAATATATATTTTTTTCTTTCTGAGAATTTAGTTCATTCATCTTGTACAACAGGGATTCCCAAACTGTGGTACGAGCTTCCACTAGGGGGCATGCGAGATAAAAAGGACAATGTCGGAAAGGTGTTAAAAAGTATTTTTTTTTTCAATTTTAAGCCTATGTTCTCTTTGTTCTTTGTGTTTCATAATGTTGTTCTCCACACTGTTTTTTTTTCAGTGTGAGAGCTCATAGACCAGTTGCACATTTTGTTATTTGTTATCATGTAGGGCGTCTAATTAAACAGGATGCCTGGAAAGCGTCAATAGAATGTGTTATGTTTTTATGTGTCGGATGGTGGGGGAGTCAGGATGTACAGTAGGTGGTGGTACGCTGGAAAAAGAGTTTGGGAAGCGCTGATCTACACTATGCTTTAGGGGCTTCCAACCGGCAAGTTTCTCTTTAAGCACTTAACATTTGACTTACTTCTTGTATCCCAGAAACAGTTTAATCACAGTGTCTGGCTTGAAGTCCACCTCATCCACGTTGGCACACTCATCCTCCAGGACCTGGTAAAAAAAGCACACCAAATTGGTTCACCAGGGAAGAACAGACCAAAAGGCCAAACAGAATCCAAGAAACCCTCTAGTGGACAAATTGCACACTGCAGGCTCCATGCCATAGACTCACCAGCAATTTGGACTTGAGGAGGATTTGCAAAACTTGCACCAAAATGTCCTGTGAGGTGAAAGGAAAAGGCAGCTGTGATTGTGGCGTCACTGTTAGCACATTACTAGACTGGTGAAGAACAAGGACAAGCGTTAAAGCAACACCAAAGCACTTTTCCTTTGTCGCACGCACGCTATTTGTTTATCCAGCACCGGCTTTGCAAATAACGATGTCCACAGACAAGGTAGAATATGTTGCATGATTTTATGAAAGTATGATATATTGCAACATCAGATGCAAGTCAAATTTTAGTTTCTTTTGTCTCATTCCATCGAACTACAGATCCGCTACCCGATCTGGCAAACTTACATAGTGCGGTTATAGCCGATAAGAGGGCTGCGAAGCGAATGCAGAAAGTGCTGTTCACCCTGTTATGAGTTGATAAACCACTGAAACGATTTCGGAAACATTATTTTCAGATACAAAAAAACTCTTTGGTATTGCTTTAAGACAAGATATGATTACTTTTACGTTCACAGGCAAAACTTACACTGCATTAAAATCTTTTTTATATTTTATGTAAATAATTGTTGTTTACAGCAACTGAAACTAGGAAGAAAATTAGACAAAGATAAAAAAAAGAAGTCTGCATCCAATGTGAGTATTGACAGTGAGGGTATGTTTTCCTGGTCTCCTACTACACTGAAGATTGATTGGTATTCCACACTTATCCTTCGCTTTGGATAAGAGCATCGGCCAAATGTCATTGTGTCGTCATGGCTTGAGAGGAACTGACCGTTTTGATTTGTGTGCTGTCGGTGAGCTGCTGGACGGTATAGGTGTCCTCTGTGTTGAACTGCAGGAGGAGGGCCATTTGGAATGTGGAGGCCTGGGGGGAGGGGCAGGAGGGGAACGTTAAAGGACTAGTCGCATCAGACGTGCATTCACATTCACCAACACGACCAACGCCGCATCAGACGCATCACCAACACCGACCAACGCTTGCAAGTGCCCACAAACGTTCACAGAGAACTTATGGCAAACAGTTTTAGGAGGTAGTTCTCTGCAAACATACAGGAGAGCGGCACAAAGGGTTACCGTGGAAATAGTATGTTTACAATAAATCATTATTCATAAACATAATCATTATGTAAGGGATAATGTATAGACCGCCGGTCATTATTGGGAAAATAAGTCCCGACAGGGCAAACCGGACCCGACGCGCAGTGTAGAACTTTGGGAAATCCCATTCAAGCCAATGGAGCGTTCTACTAGCCTTGTGAAGAGCCGTGTAATAATATGTGGTACACTATGGTAGTACACTAGGGTTACCATGGAAATAGTATGTTTACAATAAATCGCTCAGATGGAACTGTTCAGAGAAAACATGTTTGCCAAGTCGTCTGCAAGGGCCGAGAAGAAGGCTGACTCACCTGCAGGGTGTATCTGTTCTTGAAGCAGTTGGTGACCAGCTCCCCCTTAGACAGGTGGTAGAGCCAGGTCAGCTTGCGCCCGCTGTGTCGGCTGGCGTAGAAGGCTGTGAATCTTTGGTAACTTCGCTCCAGCTGCAAGTGAGAGCAAAACAACATCAGTACGGGTGAACCCAAAGAGGGGATCGGAGAGAGCGTCTGAAGCGCCAGGGGACACAATGACGGCGGTGACGGAGAGGTGGTGGTCAGTTGGCGGTTGAGCTCACCTCGGACGGTAAAGCGAAAGTGCAGGACTGCTGGAAAGGCCAGGAGCCGGAGCTGAGCACCTGGATGCTGAAGTCCACTGCAAAACAAAACAGATTCAGGTTGATCACAGTCAGGTTCATTTGGCCAAGTCAGTTAGCGCACACAAGGAGTTTGGTTCTGGCTGATGGCAACACTCTCGCAGGACGGACAATATAGACAATATACAATACAACAGGGAGTCACATGATCATCCAGACCAGGGGACACTCAAAAGATGGAGGAAATGCTCTTCTCTCCTGGTTAGGCAAAAGAAAACTGTTCTACTGTATAACCTAACTGTTGGCATGAGGAACTGCTGAAACTGCCATGTCTGTCTGTTGACTTTCAAAATTGTAGGAATGCTTGTGTTTTTTTCAGTGGTTGACATTTTTCTAGCATGCAAGACGCCTCAAGGCTCATTCCAGTCATTAAAAGGGTGTCTTTAAATGTCTCCAGACAGATGATTTGAGGGAAGAGTTTTGTGTTTGTATTTGTGATGAGTGAGGTGCTCACAGTCTAGCGGCTCAGAGTTTGTCAGATGCTTCTTAAACTGCTCATTGAGGTCTTTGCTGACTCCGATGTCCTGGAACATGCGCTGCAGCTTGGACGTGTACTCAAAGCCACACGCTTGCTGTAAACAGACAAAAGTGCAAAGTCAAAGCAGTATCCGAGATATCCAGGCCGGTCACCAGCACAGTAATAATTATAAAATATCAATAAAACACAAACAAACAAACACAAAGGCGTTAGAGGTGTAAAGGGTCATTCACACCAAGAACAATAAAGATAATATGATGTATTGCGACATCAGATGCAAGTCAAATTTTAGTTTCTTTTGTCTCATTCCATCGAACTACAGATCCGCTACCCGATCTAGCAAACTTACATAGTGCGGTTATAGCCGATAGAGGGCTGCGAAGCTAACTATACACAAATATCGTTCTTGTTAATATGAATGACGACGTTCACACATAAACTATAATGATAACGACATGAAGAACGATATCGTTGGGGATCACTTTCAGAGCGACTTTAAGAACGATAAAAAGCTAATAGCCAATCAGAACCCATCAAATTTTAGCCGTCACTCATTAACACAAGGACAGACTTTGTTTATCGTTATTCAGTGTGGACGCTTTTATCGTTATGGTTAGTTATCGTTATGGTTCTTGGTGTGAATGACCCTTTACACTATGTGTTACACTATGGTGGTAACTATGGTTTCCTTGGGCATGGGTTAACGCCTACCAAGACTATAACAGAAGTTCAATGACAATATCCATTGAAATAAACGGTTTGTCTAGGACTGGATTTGGTCAACTGCCAACTGACCTGACGATATCATTTATTGATATATCATTTTTTTTTAAAAAAGACACACACACACATATCTTTCAGTATTAGAAGTCACAGTAGATGCCATAGTATATGGTTCCCAGTGCTTGATGATGTCCGAGAGGGCGCACCTTTAGTTTAGAGATCATGCTGGCCTCCGCGTCGTCGCTGGCGCTGTTCTGGTGCACAAGGCGCTTGGCCAGCATCTTAGCGTAGAACTTCTGGAACACGTCTTTGTCCTCGATGTACTTGAACACCACCATCTGGGAGCAGAGCGGCCCATTTTTAGTTAGCGGAAATGACAGACTGGGTGAACAGACACATGCTTTGCTTTGTAGTTGTGTTAATCGTGTCCACTCGATGTACTTGAACACCACCATCTGTGAGCAGAGCGGCCCACTTTTAGTTAGCTTTGTTTGCTTTGCTTTGCGGTTGTGTTAATCGTGTCCATTCGGCAGATACATTTATGTCCATCTATGTTGTTGGATTGGAGTTAAATTCTGATGTGTTGTGCACCCTCGCTATGATGGAAATGAGCTTTGTAGCTTTACTGTGTTACGGATCCTTGAGAAGCCTGTAAGAATATGCATATGAAAAAGACCTCAAATAAAGACAGTCAATCAGTCTGTCAATCAATCAGCCAATCAGGATAGTCAGTCTGTCAATCAATCAATCAGCCAATCAGGACAGTCCTCACTCACCACTTGGTTCAGCGTGTCCTCCAGTTCAGCCTCCTCAGGATTCTTAGAGCTGCAGGAGTAAAAGTAATTTCTTGTTAGTATGATCCATCCTGTTCAATTTCAATTGCAGTCCTGACAGTCCTTGACAACACTTTGAGATTGTGAGCAGACAGATTCTCTAGCCACACTGTGATGCATCCAGTCAGGACGCTCTCGATAGTGCAGCGATAAAAGTTCACCAGGGTTTTTGTTCCCACCCCAAAGCTCACCACACCATCACTCATCACTCACTTGTTACCACACCAGCTTGGAGTTATTCTAGTTCCACCTCCCTGACCTGTTCATATTTTCATTAGGGGATTCAACTAGTGGAAAAACCTGCTAAACCTGCTCTCTGACTATGCACTGGGCTTAAAGCAGGGGTCTCACACTCAAATGAGCTGGGGGCCACTTCTGCCAATGTCATCTGATTGGAGGGCCACGTCAGTTTTAAAGAATAATACAAAAAAGAACGGCTATTTCCTAAAATGCAACGTTTTTTTCAAATACTGTATTTTCAAACACAAAACTACAAACAGAAAGTGCAAGTATTTTTTTTAGCTATTTTTAGACACCTGTGCTAGCAACATTGTAGCTTCTAAATAAAATAATGATCAAATAAATATTAATACAAACAAAAAACAAACAAAAAAAACAGGTAGAGTGTTTCACACCAAATAAAAATATTTTCCTCATAACTTTTTTAAACCTGGCAATAGGCGTCAGGGTTAAGAAAGCAACACCATTGGATTTTTATATCAACATTTCAAAAGGCCATGGCTTGAAAGTGGTCAGAGATAAAGTCCTACTGTAAATTTAAAAATCTTTGAATATAAACAAAAGGTACATTTACCCATCTAATTTGCCACTGGATGGCAAGCACCTCAAATTATGCACCGTTCAGTAAATACTGGATGAACGTATGAGCAGGTTTACTTTCTTTTTTGTCATATTACACCCACATAACAAATTAACAGGAAAACACCTAAGATGTAGGCCTATACCAACAATAGTAAACTATTACTGGCCTATAACCACAAGGCCTACAATAAACCTGATCAAATCAGTTCCTATCGAGGGTGACTTTGTAGTTCTTCAGAGCCCTATTTCTACTAGCCCTGCTGTCTTTACCACGTCCATTACGGACACCATCATTACGGACACCATCATCACGATTACCGCTGCAACCTCCGAGCTATGTTGGGCAGAGGGTCGAAATAAGCATGGTAGCCTATGCTTAGTGGACACCGTCGTATACACGTAAAGACGCACCTCCATTCACTCCATCCATACAGTCGCACCGTGACTATCACTGTCAATAGACGATCGATCATAATCTCCAAAAGGATATTCTCCTTCAGAATCAGAATAGGTGAATAACATAGCCTTCAGACTTCAACAAGACTTCATCACACGTGAACGTTTTTCAACATTTGGTGTAGGCCTATTTTTGCTTCAATTTGTGCAAAACTATGGCCTGCAGTATTTCCTGAAAAATTTGTGCAGCGATTTTGGGTTTGAATCAAGCTCTGGATGTCTAGCAAATAGTGGAGGAGAGTAGCCTACAAATGAGATTTGTCACCCCTGACTTAAAGGCAGAGCTCCTACCTGATCTGATCTCTATGCACTGGGCTTAAAGGCAGAGTCTCACACAGACTCACACACTGCAGTCATGCTTATAGAACTAGTCAGTCACACAAAGAGAATGACATTTTGTGAAGTCATGAGTCATGTGAGAGCTTTGTTGAACACCAAAAATATCAAGAAGACCATTTTAACAGAGGAGTGAGCCCTTAGAGTTGAGTTACGGATTATGGAGTGCTGAGAATGACACCTGCTAATTAAGCTCTTCTTAGGATGCATTGTGTGGCATTGGACAAATCAATCCTCTCTTCCTGTATCTGTAGTGAATGACAGTATTCACACCGCAGAATAGGCTGAGATCACAGGGTGTCATTTGGGACAGTTAGCTAGCATCCCATATTCCCTGGCCACTCCCCATTTTCCCATGCCCATATTTTTGCTGCGTTTACATGTTGCTGGCTATTTTCATAAACGGACATTTCACCCTCTCTGTTTTCAAAAATAACATTGTGCACACCTGTCAGTTTTCAGAAACGTTTTCCTTTACACTAACTCGGGTATATGCCTTCAAGAGCATGCCAAACCTGTACGTGGCAGTGTAACGAGAAGCTCAAGCCCATGTTAGCCAATCAGAATCCCGAAAATATCAACAACAGCAATGAATCACTTTCTCTTCTGAACTAACTAAAATTCTCCGCCTTGTCACATAAATCTCTGTTTCTACCTCTTTAGATGCAAACGAACAAACAGAGTTTTCCCAAAAAAAAAGGTCAGCCCGAAAAGATCAACTCTGTTTGCGGGGATGAAACCTCCGGTTGCATCTAAATGACGGGGTCAAACGCAGAACAACATCACCGGTTGCGTCTAAATGACGGGGTCAAACGCAGAACAACATCACCGGTTGCGTCTAAATGACGGGGTCAAACGCAGAACAGCATCACCGTTTGCGTCTAAATGACGGGGTCAAACGCAGAACAACATCACCGTTTGCATCTAAATGACGGGGTCAAACGCAGAAAAACATCACCGTTTGCGTCTAAATGACGGGGTCAAACGCAGAACAACATCACCGTTTGCGTCTAAATGACGGGGTCAAACGCAGAACAACATCACCGTTTGCGTCTAAATGACGGGGTCAAACGCAGAAAAACATCACCGTTTGCGTGTAAATGACGGGGTCAAACGCAGAAAAACATCACCGTTTGCGTGTAAATGACGGGGTCAAACGCAGAAAAACATCACCGTTTGCGTGTAAATGACGGGGTCAAACGCAGAACAACATCACCGTTTGCGTGTAAATGACGGGGTCAAACGCAGAAAAACATCACCGTTTGCGTGTAAATGACGGGGTCAAACGCAGAACAACATCACCGTTTGCATCGTTTTCGTTGTCGTCTAAACAGGGCCTGAGAGTGAGCAGCACCGTGTGGTGTCCTAATGTGCTGATGACCAACCTCTTCTTGAGCAGGGAGTCACAGTATCTGGCCAGCAGCTCTGGAGATTTACTGGAGGACTGAGCCATCCTGGTAACAGCATTGTTATTAATGAACCTCCCACACGCCTGTCAGGGATAGAGAGGGATAGAGAGAGAGAGAGAGAGAGGGAGAGGGTGAGAGAGACAGAGAGAGAGAGAGAGAGGGAGAGGGAGAGAGAGAGAGAGAGAGAAAGAGAGGGAGAGAGAGAGAGAGAGAGAAAGAGGGAGAGAGGGGGGGCAATGACAGAAAGAGGTTACAGCACTGATGTTGATCTACACATTGTTAGACTAACTGGTTATGGGATAGAGGGCAACAATGTCCGCATCTTACCTTGTCGAGTGCTGCCACAAAGCCTGCATCATTGTTAAACGCTGACATCACCAGGGCGTTGTATTTCTTGTGCACGTCCAATATTGTTTGCACATACATTTTGGGATCCTGTGTGATGAAGGACAAAAGACAGATGAAGCTCACACAGATCTCATTTCACATTGCTGTAGAGCAGCTGTTCTGACACAATGTATACCTCTACTATAGAATAAGCACAACAGATTAGTTACACCAACACACAACACGCCAGCTTTTGTCAGGTATATAATACAATAACAGGCGTCGCACACCGAACGTTACATCTACAGATGAGGTTAGGAACTGTAGTATTCTGAATGTCACATCTACAGATGGTTAGGAACTGTAGTATTCTGTTTAATGCAGCCAGACTGGAGGCATGAATGACTAAAGCTCATTCCAGGGCTGGCTTTCTTCTCAGGCTCCTGAGGAGGCAGTGCTTCTCTGTGCTCTCTATAATTACATCAGCTGGATCTCAGAATGCTAATCTAGGCGTCTTCCTGTTGTCACTGTGCGCTACCCTCACCATCTGTTTCCACAGCACAACAGAGCTGCCGGAGACCTTCAGTGTTCACTTGGCTGGAATTCTGCACTGGTTTTACTGCTGGTTCAAAGGTCTAACATGCACCAGCCATGCAGGCCAAGGCAACTGTAGCAATATCCTATAACCTTCAGTGAACACATATTTACCACAGAACTTCTCCGCCAAGAGGAATCAAAACAGGTAGAATCACATGACATTACAAAGGCAGACTGGGAAGGTGTTTGTTGCAGACACATGTTCAAAACAGTTCAACTCGCTGGCTGCTACCAGGGGCCTATTGCACAAAAGCAGAATTAAGACATCCGGGATAAGTTACTGAGCTGCGCTCAATGAATCCAAAACAAGAGCGTACAGGCATAATTGGTTGCACAACGAGCAAGCCAGGATGAGCAGACCATGCCAGATGAAACCTATCCTGGATAAGTGCGCGCTCACGGCTCCCTCAAATAGACCCCGCCACCGATCACAGATTCACTGATTCACCATGGCAACTAGACATAACTGGAGCGGCTTCATTGCTTTTTCTACGGTGTAAAGTAGGTAGCGATAGCCTTTTCACAACAGCAACACCTCTGTTTAGGAGAATATTGCAACTAGTGCCGCGATCACCATGCGTTAGGCACTCCCGTGACATCACATTGTCGCATGACAGGTCGGGAATGGCGGGTATGTAAGAGTTAATTAATGATCACAAACATTTAAATAATGACAGTGGGTCTAGGTATATGTGATAACAATGTGTAGTGGGCAGTGGAATAACTATTGGTTTCCGTTTGTGGTGACTGCTGACAGATTAAATAGATCCTGGAATTTAGCCTGGTCTGGAGCAGGCTACCGCCACAGAATAAATCCCCCATGGTAACATACCATAACATATCCTGCTGCCCCCTATCCCACTTTTGTGCAACTGAATCACGGATAAATTGAGCCAAGATAACCAAGATATCCCGGCTTAATCCCTTATCCTAGTTTTGTGCAATAGGCCCCAGGGCAGTGCAGTGCTACATATACGTATGTAGCACATGCTACACAACAATCAGCCTGTGCTATGAATGATTTAGCAGCTTAGCACCGGGGACACCTTATTTAAAATGTTTTCTAAAGTGTAGCACACACATGAGGTGTTCGTAACTACATACCGATGCTAGAGATTCTGTGGATTGTGCTACAAAACTATCAACGTCTGTAGCACCAGTGCTATGAGCAAAAAAGGCTAATGTGCAGCCCTGTTGTTAGCCTGAGGCAAAAGGACAAACTCATAGTCCACAAAGGCCACATAAGAAGCGTCTATCTGGCCATTTGAGCCCGACAACATGGCCATAGAAAGCTCCCTTACTGCACTCTCTGAGTGCATGCCACGCCCTGTCCAATTCATTGATTCCCACAGTAAAACTAAACTATATGTTATATTTAACGCACGGTCAGGTACTAAACTACATTATATTTAACGCATGGTCAGGTACTAAACTATGTTATATTTAACGCACAGTCAGACACTAAACTACATTATATTTAACGCAAGGACGGGTAGTAAACTATGTTATATTTAACGCACGGTCAGACACTAAACTACGTTATATTTAACGCATGGTCAGACTACATTATATTTAACGCATGGTCAGGTACTAAACTACATTATATTTAATGCATGGTCAGACTACATTATATTTAACGCATGGTCAGATTACATTATATTTAACGCATGGTCAGATACTAAACTACATTATATTTAACGCATGGTCAGGTACTAAACTATGTTATATTTAATGCACGGTCAGGTACTAAACTACATTATATTTAACGCATGGTCAGGTACTAAACTACATTATATTTAATGCATGGTCAGACTACATTATATTTAACACATGGTCAGGTACTAAACTACATTATATTTAACGCATGGTCATTATATTTAACGCATGGTCAGGTACTAAACTACATTATATTTAACACATGGTCAGATACTAAACTACATTATATTTAACGCATGGTCAGGTACTAAACTATGTTATATTTAATGCACTGTCAGGTACTAAACTACATTATATTTAACGCATGGTCAGACTACATTATATTTAACGCACGGTCAGGTATGACCAGCAATAGAATTCCAGTGGGTCCAGTGGGAGGCTGAAACCCCTCGTCTTGGACGTCCGTTACTCACGTTGAGGGCTGCGTCCCCACATTTCTCGATGGCGGCAAGGCCCTGGTTGTGGATGTGCGTTTCCAGAAGTTTCTTCAGCTCGCCCAGGCCATCCGTGATGCGAGACACAAGGTTGTACATGCGACCCAGATCTGAACGAGGGCAAATAAGAGAACAACTCAGTGAACCTCTTCAAATACACAGACCAAGCTTCACAAAACTATAACTGACCACTGACTCATGATTATAATAGTAATATAATAACCTTCGTTCTTGTCGGCATCCAGAAGGTTCTGGAACTCCGTGTGGAAGATCTCCAGGTGTTTCTCAATGAGCACCTGCTCACATTTGCGTGCCAGCTCATCCTGTGTGCTCTCGTGGAGGTACACCTGCACACGCCGCTGCTCATCCAGCAGCCGTGTCTCAGCCTGCGTACGTTCGCACACACACACGCACACACGCAAACGCGCATACACACAGGTCAATTCAACATTCATATAATATTGTAATATCTCGGTATTAATTATAACCGTAAAATTTCAATTCCATAAAAAAATCAAGTTCTGTTATGGTTATTACAGAACTAATGTTGAACTAATCTGGAGGCCCATCAGTCTTTCTGTAGTCACAATAATGTGTCATGTCTTTGCACTCTCATGGGCAGCCACTGTGGGGTCACGTCATGCTTTAGGCATCAACAATGAAGTGCTGTGTTTGTATGATTCAAACTCTATTCATTTCTTTCAACCAATTCAAAATATAAACAAACTAGACATCTATGACACAGTGGACTACTCCTTGTTAAATGGGGATTGGTGCAATGGAGCTGGATCATATTCAAAAGCCTCCCCTCGCAGACAAAACCAAAATGGCTGGGCCTCTCTGATAACACTGGGCCATTGGCCCTCCATGGGCTCCAGCACACTAACCTTTTTCATGTATTCGGTGACAGGGTTTTGTTGCAGGAACTCTGTGCTTTCCCTTGTGTAGAAGCGCTCCGTGTCTGCCAGGAACTGGCTCTCAAAGTACTCTTTGTACACGGATAGTGTGGGCCCCTTCGCAAAGGCGTCGTCTTCATTCAGGCCCAGCTCCACTGCAAGAGAGCAACCACACTGTTTCACGGCAGCTCAACTGGCACAGATTCCACCATGGTTTTGTGCTACTGAAGGAGGCATCGCCCACTTAGAAACAACAGCAATTACAGCCGGCTCAGTGCCCTGAGTGTCCCCCTCTCCTACATGAGTGCAATGACAGGAAGAGCACAGTAGGGCTCTGAAAAGCCCTCACGCCTGGTGCTCTCACCGTAAGACTGGACGACGCCACTGATGAGTCGAGTGTTGATGGTCTCGCCATTACGCTCTTTCTCAATAAGTTTCAACACGGCGTTGGTCACCTGTGGATGAAATCAAGAATAAGCTCTTACACTGGTTACAGTAACAACCCATTACAGTACTGGTGAAATTCATGTACACATGTGATTAGGGGACACAAAGAAATAGGCCTTTTATTGTAGTATTCTATTAAGACGAAAACATACCTGCTTGTTCAAGGGTCTGAATAAACAATCTCTCCACGTCACCAACGCAAGCTAAAAAGATAAAAGAACAGAAAAAGATTAAATGGATGATCAGGAGGACAGGGCTCTCCTATACGGACAGGGTTCTCCTATAAGGACAGGGCTCTCCAATACGGACAGGGCTCTCCAATACGGACAGGGCTCTCCAATACGGACAGGGCTCTCCAATAAGGACAGGGCTCAGGCTCTCCTATACGGACAGGGCTCTCCTATACGGACAGGGCTCTCCTATACGGACAGGGCTCTCCTATACGGACAGGGCTCTCCTATACGGACAGGGCTCTCCTATAAGGACAGGGCTCTCCTATACGGACAGGGTTCTCCTATAAGGACAGGGTTCTCCAATACGGACAGGGTTCTCCTATAAGGACAGGGCTCTCCTATAACCTATAAGGACAGGGCTCTCCTATAAGGACAGGGCTCTCCTATAACCTATAAGGACAGGGCTCTCCTATAACCTATAAGGACAGGGATCTCCTATAACCTATAAGGACAGGGATCTCCAATACGGACAGGGTTCACCTATAACCTATAAGGACAGGGTTCTCCTATAAGGACAGGGATCTCCTATAACCTATAAGGACAGGGATCTCCTATAACCTATAAGGACAGGGATCTCCTATAACCTATAAGGACAGGGCTCTCCTATAACCTATAAGGACAGGGCTCTCCTATAAGGACAGGGATCTCCTATAACCTATAAGGACAGGGATCTCCTATAACCTATAAGGACAGGGTTCTCCTATAAGGACAGGGATCTCCTATAACCTATAAGGACAGGGATCTCCTATAACCTATAAGGACAGGGATCTCCTATAACCTATAAGGACAGGGTTCTCCTATAAGGACAGGGATCTCCTATAACCTATAAGGACAGGGCTCTCCTATAACCTATAAGGACAGGGATCTCCTATAAGGACAGGGATCTCCTATAACCTATAAGGACAGGGCTCTCCTATAAGGACAGGGATCTCCTATAACCTATAAGGACAGGGCTCTCCTATAACCTATAAGGATAGGGCTCTCCTATACGGACAGGGTTCACCTATAAGGACAGGGATCTCCAATACGGACAGGGTTCACCTATAACCTATAAGGACAGGGTTCTCCTATAAGGACAGGGATCTCCTATAACCTATAAGGACAGGGATCTCCTATAACCTATAAGGACAGGGCTCTCCTATAACCTATAAGGACAGGGCTCTCCTATAAGGACAGGGATCTCTTATAACCTATAAGGACAGGGCTCTCCTATAACCTATAAGGACAGGGCTCTCCTATAACCTATAAGGACAGGGCTCTCCTATAACCTATAAGGACAGGGCTCTCCTATAAGGACAGGGATCTCCTATAACCTATAAGGACAGGGCTCTCCTATAAGGACAGGGATCTCCTATAACCTATAAGGACAGGGCTCTCCTATAAGGACAGGGATCTCCTATAACCTATAAGGACAGGGCTCTCCTATAACCTATAAGGACAGGGCTCTCCTATTACCTATAAGGACAGGGCTCTCCTATTACCTATAAGGACAGGGCTCTCCTATTACCTATAAGGACAGGGCTCTCCTATACGGACAGGGTTCACCTATAACCTATAAGGACAGGGCTCTCTTATAACCTATAAGGACAGGGATCTCCTATACGGACAGGGTTCTCCTATACGGACAGGGATCTCCAATACGGACAGGGTTCTCCTGTAAGGACAGGGTTCTCCTATAACCTATAAGGACAGGGCTCTCTTATAACCTATAAGGACAGGGATCTCCTATACGGACAGGGTTCTCCTATAAGGACAGGGCTCTCCTATACACATCCTCGCTCTGTACGCCATCTTTTGTCTTGTGTATCAATGTCTTGTGTGTCAGCGCTTGGGCTGCACTCAGTTGTGCATATAAAAACGCTACATAAATAAAAGTGACTGGACTCTCCTGTGCACAGCACTCTATCAGCAGAGGCTCTCCTGTGCACAGCACTGCTATTAACACATTATACTCAGGGCACACTCTCGCTCTGTCAAACACAGCACCCATTTCAGGTCATTTCATTTCACCCAAGAAAACTATGACATTAACAGTAAATCAAGAACAGAAGTGACCAAAACAAAAGCCCAGAGGAGCAAACCGCGGCCAGCGTGAAGCGTGTGTCCGACTCACCGAGTAGATCTCGTAGATGCCCTTCCGGCCCTCGTCACACTCGCGGCGCACCCAGTGTCTGTTGAGGTAGGCGCAGATGCCGTTGAGCACTTTGCTGGAGAAGCGGTAGTCCTCCCACTGCTGCGTGTAGAACTTCAGCACACTCTCGTCCATCAGGTCTTCCCCGTCCTGAGGGAGGCGAGGAGAGGAGAGGAGAGGAGGGTGAGGGGACTGCGTTTGGCACGGGACAACTTGGGAGCAGCTCAAGAAGCTCCATCTTTAATGCAATGGCCCGTTAAGCGGCAGTACTTTTACATTTACTTTCAAAACAGAACTGACCAGTATCGAAAGCATGGATTGAGCCTTGTTCTAGATCAAAAGCTTTTTCAAGAAATAGGCTTAATCCATGTATGGGAAACCAGTCTTATAATTTCCCTTTTTGACGAAAGCAGAAATTAAATTTTAGGTTGGATGTGAGGGACGGAGCATTGCCTTGGATCTGTGGATCTATTTCATGTATAGTACATATGGAGCAGTACCTTGAGTAAGTATACAGAGTACTGAGTACAGAATACTGAGTACAGAGTACTGAGCAGAGTACTGAGTACAGAGTACTGAATACTGAATACAGAGTACTGAATACAGAATACCGAGTACCGAATACTGAGCACAGAATACTGAGCACAGAGTACTGAGCAGCACCTTGAGTAGGTTTGTCAGATAGTTCTTCAGGAACTCCTTCAGCCGCTTGTAGAGCTCCAGCCCCACAAACTGGGCTCCTCCTGGAGTGGGGGTCTTCTTGGAGGGCTTGGAGGCAGGGACGCCTGCGCCGCGGGCCTGGCTGGACTGGTGGACACTTGTACAGTAATTGTAAACATGCCTGATGGGTGTGGTTAAGGCAAAGGTGAATGATGGTGGCAAACAAGACAAAAAGGGCTTGAACAGAGAGGACTTCCTTACATCTACAAAAACAAACATTTGGAATGAAATGCAGCCATCCAGATGTCCCAAACAACAATTTACAAGGAATAATAAAAATGGAACACAACTACTAAAAAGGATTCTGACTCGACAGTAAATGACAAAGTTCCACCAGTCTGGGCATACCCGTGTTTATGAGACATGCTCAACAAATCCCGACTTCACATCCAACCCCTTCCTCTGGCTTTGCAAAGTACGCCACAAAAGCTTGTCTAAAAAACCAACAGGGCACAGCGCTTGCGTGAGCGTCCAGTCATTTGCGGTGACACAACAGAATTGTTGCAGTTCGGCCTGACTGGGTCCGAGTGAGCGAGATGCTGACCTGGCATCCTGCCAGACCTGGCCCTCGTCCAGAGCTGCAGTGTCGGAGTCCCTCCTCACGTACACGGCCTGTGCTACCTGCCTACTGAGCCACTGCCCCAGGCTCTGCGGAGCCATCTTATACCCTCAGACTACCTACCAACAGGACCTATGTATACGTGCTGAACAAAATATAGACTATAGTGGTGTATGCATGTAGATGGATCATCAGGTCTTATATTAGCCTGTGTGTTTACAAAGTTTTGAGCTAAATTCAGCTAGTGTTGTTGTTGTTCATGTACTAGTCACTGTGGTGTGAAATCATCCTCTCTGACTTGCACAACACAACAGTTCCTGGAAAATCTCTTTGCAGTTGTTTTTCTTGGTGTCTCGTATCACTGCTGTGTCCTGCTCTCGGTGCTGAATGCCGCCTAGCTGAACTTCCCATCCCTCTGCCCCAGCTGAACTTCCCATCCCTCTGCCCCAGCTACCCACAAGAAAGGAGCATCAGCATGAAAAATGTCCCTCGCTGATAAAACTGTTGTGAGGAGCATTTTTGAGCTCAAATGCTGAACTCACGAGTCTGAGGCAACTGTCCGAGACCTTCTAGATCTCCATCTCTCTGTTCACCCCCAAAAGTGTTTAATTACGCCGCGGGCCTGTGGTGGGGTGAGTGGGTGAAATCCTAGCCGTCATGCTGCCGCTGTGGGAGACCAGAGGGGCTCTCTTTTGGACCAGAGGGGCACTCAACTGCATCACACATACAGGAGAGGAGCTCTGTATGATAGATACGCCTCTCTTTTGGACCAGAGAGGAGAGGAGCTCTTTATGATAGATACACAGAGGGGCACTCATCTGCATCACATATACACAAATACCTGTGCAAAAACTGCCGTCCGTTCTGACTAAAGCTAAACATTTACTAATCCCTAGACAACTGAGCAACATATCAACTACGGGAATGTTCAAAAACAGTTTCAAAAACGTATTATATTGTTAACCTTTACCATGTAAGTGCCTATAGCCTGCAGCAGTGCCCTCTGCCTGCACAGTAGTGAGCCATGTGAGTGAAGAACTACACGAGGCCCTGAATGCTGAAAGTGCCAAGTCACTCAACGAGCAAGTGTCCTGACGTGAACTAAAGCTTTTCTGTGCCATGCGAGTACTGAGCTGGCCAAGCAATGTTTGCGTTTGGGGTCACGGCATTACATTAGGAAATAGATTTGGCCTCATTATTAAATCAGCTTTAGTTAAACTTTAAACTTTCACCATCGCCATTTAAATTAGGGGCCAAAGTTTCAGTAGAGGCTAGACAGGGATGTGCCATATGAACACTCCGTGCCTCCGCTGTCAACAGCCCACAAGGGCACTGGAGGACACGCAGGCATGGAGATGTGCTTTCCGTCACTACTGTCTGACAGCTAACCTTTACTGTCTGAATGAGTCAGCTCTCCCTCTCTCTCTCTCCACCCTTCTCTCCCTCGCTCTTCCCATCTCAAGGCGTGGATGGCAGAGTGCTGATGCTTACCTTGCACTGAGGAATGCTGCAGTGCCTGTAGCAGTGGGCTCTCTCTAGAACACTGCTGTAGCACCCAGCACACTGAGCCTCTACAAGTGAGCGCTCTCTCTCTAACACCCAGCACACTGTGGCTGTAGAAGTGGGCTCTCTCTATAGTACCCAGCACACTGTGGCTGTAGAAGTGGGCTCTCTCTATAGTACCCAGCACACTGTGGCTGTAGAAGTGCGCTCTCTCTAACACTGTGGCTGTAGAAGTGGGCTCTCTCTATAGTACCCAGCACACTGTGGCTGTAGAAGTGCGCTCTTTCTATAACACTGTGGCTGTAGCAGTGAGCTCTCCTGAAATCCCCTGAATTTGGTGTTAGTCTGGCCAGATCTAAACCCCGCAAACCAGTGTTTCCTCTATGTTGATTTGGTAGTGGCGGCCCCCCACGGTTTAATTTTCTTCCCCCACGGTATCAGAAATGGGGCAGACGCACAATAGTCGCAGTTGCCTTTCAAAATTCATTGTGTAGACCTGTTGTAGATTTTCCAAATATACAGCTCAATCACAACTGAAAATAATGCCTCATTGTGTGTGAATACATATAACTGTTTGTGTTGCAGCGAAGTGTCAGTTGTCAGTTCTGTGGGACGGGGGGACGGTGTGGGTTCGGACAGGCCTGCCCCCACTGCTTAAAAAAATCCTAGCGGAAACACTGCAAACCTTCAGTGGATAAAACAGAGTAGGGCCTTCTTGGCATTGGAGAATCCAAAACTGCTCGTGCTACCTGCACTTCTGAGCATTGCTTAATGCTGTGCCGAAACTCTCAACCACAACAGGACTTACCAGCGCAAACATGGATAAATGATAAAAACCAAACACACAAATGTGATGACAAATCCCCACCCCATTCTTTCCCGAAACGACCCATGCGTGTCCTGCTAGGATACGTGTAGAGCTCCATGTAGCGTGACTTGGCCATGCTCTGCCGCGTGTACACCTGCTGGACGCCGGCCCGCAGGTCATCCCAGATCTGCTCCAGTCCAATCTGCTTCAGCCCGTGGGGGTTCTGGCCCCGGTTGGACGTCATGCTTCCTCTCGCTGGCACGGTGTCCTCCTCCTCCTCCTCCTCCTCCGGCCGCTGCTCTCGGTTCCTTGGGACAAAGACGGTGTCTCAGGCGCTCTCCCCCATCCGGATCAAGTTTTCCAGGGAACCTCTGAAGAGAATCAAACTGTCCTGCCCCGTTCTTCCAGTCACGGTCCAATGAGTGGCTCAGGCAGCTGAAAGACTTCTGAGTGCTACCGTTAGCAATGGTTCATTCACCAGGTAATCTGTAAGACACATCAGAGTCTTTACTAAGCTTTTTTTTACAAATAGTAGGAAAAAGGTCAATATTTGCTGCATGCATGCATAATGTGAGCATGGACAGACAGTACAAAAGGTATTGATCACATCCCAATGATCCAAGCATGGCCATTTCTCACTGGCCAGTAAGAACCAGTCTCTCCAGCTTTCTTGCTGAAAACCATGGCTTAGATTTACATGTCACATGTCATGTTTACAGTGTCTGGCTTTGCAGCTCAGGCCCAGTGATGGCTCATGGGCCTTAACCTTCATGTTTACAGTGTGTGGCTTTTCAACTCAGGCCTAGTGATGGCTCATGGGCCTTGACCTTCATTGTGTACGTGCTAGTGTGTTGCTTTTGCCTGTGACGAGACTCGGCGTCTCAAATAGAGCGAGAGCTGCAGCAGCCGATACCTGATCACGTGACCAGCAGGACTGGGTTTTGCAACTGTTATTTATAGAAAGCTATACAGCTGCCCGGACCAAGTCATTAACACTTAAGACAAAGTTTAAAGAAGTGACGGTATGCCTGTGAAAATCATCATGATATTTACAGTTACTTTTCCATGTTGACATTTGGGTGGACTGCTTTGACTTAATTCAAATGTCACTATAAATAATTAACAACGAAACATAATTTCCAAAATGTATCTTTCATCACTATGGTACCACGGAAAACAAAGATTGCAATGGCAAACAATGACTGTGCCACAACAACCACTGCAGAAAACAGACTGACAATCAAACACAAACAAACAAACCAAGAGACAAACACAAACAAAGAAAGCAAGACACAAAGAGAACGAAGCTTGAGCAAGCAGGTCAAGCATACAGGCCGTGTGTGAGTGACACAGTTCAGGGGGGGACCAGCTGCTTGTTTACTTAGGAGCTTTAGCCACAGGATGCTGACTGTTAATCTCAACACAGGTGATGCAGCATGTGTGCGTGTGTGTGTGTGTGTGTGCAAGGCAGATGGGGCCTGACTGGATCTCGCCGTTAGCCTTTTACCTGGAGGTTTAATCCCTGAGGTATCTCACCTCTGCTTAGGGCCAGTTGTACAGTGATGCAGTCGGCCAGCGGGCTGGACCTTCACTCAACACTATCAGCATGGTGCTATTCAGAACCCTGTCCCCATATATGTAGGCTACAGGGGGAAATTCCTATGAAGTTTGCCATAACATATCAACACTAGCTTCCTGCAGGCTACTGTGCAAAAAAGGGTCAGGGCTCCTGCCCAGTGCAGGAAACCAATGTTATTATTTAGGCTGCTGGCCATCTTACTATACTGATGATGGTTCTAATGGTATTACTATACTGATGATGGTTCTAATGGTATTACTATACTGATGATGGTTCTAATGGTATATCTTACTATACTGATGACTGTTCTAATGGTATATCTTACTATACTACTGATGATGGTTCTAATGGTATGTTCATGGCCATTTTACTATACTGATGATGGTTCTAATGTTATTACTATACTGATGATGGTTCTAATGGTATATCTTACTATACTGATGATGGTTCTAATGGTATATCTTACTATACTGATAACGGTTCTAATGGTATTACTATACTGATGATGATGGTTCTAATGGTATATCTTCCTATACTGATGATGGTTCTAATGGTATGTTCATGGTCATCTTACTATACTGATGAAGGTTCTAATGGCATGTTCATTGCTGATGGAATTATCTGCCTCTGCTTAAATCCTATAGGGAAAAGTTCCTGTGTTTCATTGCAAGTAGTCTAGATTTAATCTGATTAAGATCAAGCAGTCTTGGCCAGACTCTGCGACCTAATAGTCCAGATAAATTAACAGCATGTAGGGTAGTTAGTTCATGGGCCTGGTTTTGATCAAATGCTGTGGAATTAGGCTCCTGTAGTACATGACTGTATGATATGCATTATATGGCTACCCTTGACCTCAGAATAGGTGAAGGTAATCGTATTATTATACCCTGAGCTTTACAAATTCAGCCATCTGTCTCCTTCTGTTAGTGGTATCCAAATACATCAGGGCATTATCAACAAAAGATTACGGGTGGTCTGTCAAAGAGGAAGAAGAGCCAAAACAACACTAACAAAAAAGAAAAACAAGACACGAACAAAGCAAAGCAGCAATGCGAAGGATATTATTTTCAACATGGTCCTAATTTAATGTTTACATTTTCAGTTGTCATGGTCTAATTTGTAGACTATCTGACCATTGCATTAAAACATGACCCAAAAAGTGTCATGAGGATGCAGTACTGTTAAACAGAGTATCAGTGTACCATGTGGGCCTGAAATATCTATACTAAAGATATCTGGCCACTCCTCAACGTTTAGGGTTTGATTGGCATTTAGAAAATGTGAGGGGGAAAAAAACCTTTGCTTCACACAAAAGTCACAGAGCTTGTGGACATATATCACTTACCAGATCTAGCCAAAAACTATACATTTGATCACCATCATAATTACAAAAGGGATGCCCCCTAAACAAATGCCCCTGCTGCCCAGGTCATATAAGTATCCGAAACAAAGCAATGACCGGTATTGTGCGGTGGCCGTGACAACCATAGGTCAACTGACGGAATGCATTTTTGCATAACCTACACCAGCAATCATAAGGCTATACTAGCTAATGTGGCTGTACAACCTGCGTAGGGAACTAACGTTAACTCTTCTCCTGAATCTGAAACAGAACCAGGGACTCGTATGCATCTTGAGAATCATAATCACAATATAGATTTGACTCTGTTAAGTCGTGTCTACTGTTTGTTTACAATTCTGAAGAACTAAACAGCCTCATGTGATAACCTAGTTATTTCTTGCTAAATATGCTAACGGTAGCTGTCGTACTAGAAATACCTAGCTGAATGACCGTGTTATGGCCTGACGGTGTAGGAATACTTTCCTTTTGACAACAAGCCGGGTTTTTTTTTTTATTATACAAAGGTACCGTCACACAGTGAGAAATGAAAACAGGCAATTGTCACCAAACAGGCATTTGGGTTTAAACCTATCAGATATCTAATCAGGTATTTTAACACAGCTCGCATATATCTGTCTGACCAAAACGTAACGTAGCTATCAACTAGTTAACCTTGTTAGCTACTTTGCTAGCTAAGCTAACCGATTTAAGATAAAGCGAAGTTGGCTAACGTTAGCTATTAAGCTAACACCAGTTACGTAGCTAGCTACCATAATTATAATGCCCGTGTTATAAACGAGCCATGGGGCTAACTAAATGCATTGGCAACATTTGACAGAATTTCTAAACATTACAATAGATCTGAATAAGCGGTATTTCTAGATTTAAGGTAGTAAGCAAGCTAGGTAAGTTAGCGCTCAGGCTAGCTTGCTTCACTGATGCAAAATGGCCCCCTGTTCAATGAGTCAGGATTATTCCCATCAAATGCTTGATAGGCTAACCCTTTTGACGTAGAAGTGTATAATGTAAGAATGTACAAGTAAACAAATTGGGTACTTATATGTTAACAATCATAAAATGCCCTCTTACCATCCTTGTGCTGCTTGTCTTGCCTGCTCACGCAGTTCAAACCATACACATCCTAGTGATAAGAGTGCCTTCTCCCTCTGTGTTTAGTTTGGGAATCGCACTCCTCATACAACCCCTCTGTCGTCACCTGCTGGAAACAAGCCCCCGGTCTGAGTCCCCACGTCTTCCGCGCTGCGAATTTGGCTATTACTAGGCCCGAGTCCGACACATACTGTTTCTAACTAACTTTCATTTCAGTTGGAATTTTTGGTCTAGACTCTAGAGAGAGAGGGAGAGCAGCTTAATAGCAACGATCTACTGCTAATGTTGTCACTATTTATTATATAAAATAAAAAAATAAAAACATAAGCACAACTAAAAGGACTGTGTCAAATGATCTATCTATGCTGCCCATATTTCTATGCAAATAGTTAACCTTGGGCGGAGCCAGCCTATCATGAATGAGTCCAATCCAGTTTATAGGCCTACACCCAGAACTTCTTGCTATAGTATGTCATAGAGGTCATGTGAAAACAACTATTTAGATCAGTAGTCCCCAACCTTTTATGTACCATGGACCGGTTTGATTCCCATTTTTTTTTCACGGGGGTCTTCAGGAGCTCAATGTTCCATATGTGTTGTGCATGCATTACTTGAAAAGAACTAGCTCCAGTTATGTATGAACAGTGAAGGTAACGAACTCTTAAACATGTGAAAAACGTGAACTTGAAGAAGTGAAAATTGAACAATATGAACTATGAATATTGAACAACTTGAAGCTATCAAGTGTGAACATGTTTAACAAAATATGGGAACAAAACATGGGAACTAAACGTGCATTACGAATATAATCAGTGGGAGCCCTGTGCTTGTTTCCCTGCAACAAGAAGGTTCCATCTGGGGGTGATGGAAGACAGTGACACCCTCAGTGTGTTTGAAATGTCCAGTCGATTGCGCAATTTGGTCTTAGTTGCAGTCATTGCCGAAAACCCGGCCTCGCATAGGCGTGGGACGTGGTGGGAAATGGTAGCAACGTTTTCAGCGCTTTTACGGCTATCTCGAGATATTCTGCTTGGGTTTTGATCCCAAAACCCGCCAGAGAGGTTTCCTCATACACACTTAAGACCACCGTAATTTGCAATTAAATCAATTGCTCTTCCTCCTGCGCTGACAGGACTATTCGGGATATTGACAAATGGGTTGCGGACCCACTCATTGGTTTGCCGTGGATCTTTGGAGGATGGGAAGTAGCCTAACGCTCAAACTCATTTAAAGGCGCAACAAGGTGATCGCGCACCAGCTGCGAGAGAAAGGGCCCTGCCTCAGTCTCTCTCTCCCAAAACCCCCACTACTGTTTGGAACATATTAAATACACCCCGGTCCACTCCTCGTTCCCACAATTCAAGCTTGGCTTTAAATGCAGCGACTTTATCTGCAAGTTTAAAGTCATTCTCCCCTGGAGTGACAGGTTGAGGTCATTAAGCAACCCGAATATGTCACACAAGTAAGCGAGTTTTGACACCCAGTCCTCATCACTAAAATGTGCAGCTAACGGTGACTTTTTTCCTGTAAGAAATCTCTGCAGCGGCTCTCGCAACTCAAACACTCTGGCCAGTGACCTGCTAAAGATGCTTGTTTTTTGTTGCTCATTCTAGCAGTTTAGCTAACTTCGTGTGACCAAAGATAATGAATGCGTAGCAAGATGGGTCGTCCTAGTTCATGTCTATGAGGGCAAAGTGGAGTTCAGTCAGAGACGGGCTGTGGTTCAGTTCCCGCCTGCACAGGGGCGTGTCACTGACGTATGACTTACGTTTGAACGCCTCGGTTCCACGCCAGACAAGCCGGAGTACAAAATAAACTTGGTGTACACCTTCATTAATATTGAGATCATGATACCATGTCCGAAATGTGCATCCATTGCTCAGAAAAATAAGGCTTGGACAAATTCTGGGAAATTCTTGGATTCAGCCATAGACCTCAATGTTAAAAAGAGAGCCCGATCACTGCATAAATGTGCGGGGGCGTGTACTGCTACCCTATTTGCATAAATGTCCAGGGACAGGAAATGGCCTCTCATGAAGTATCTTCGTAATCAACCATCTTTGACACTACCGTCCGCCAAGAACTGATCAAGTGAGTGAGATGACCTGAGGCTGCGCAGCGCTGAAGGCAATATGTAAAGTATTGAAGGCGGACAGACGTAATAAAATAGACCTTGCAAAATGCAAACATGCGTGCAATCAAACAACTGCATATAGGCCTATGTCATGTAAAAACGTGACATTATTGCGAATTAAATTGAGTTTAGTTTGCATGCATTTTTTTTTAAACTCATGTCGTAGGTTACGGCCCGGTTAGGAATGTCGGGGCCGCGGCCCGGTGGTTGGGGACCGCTGCTAGCTAGATAGATAGACAGATAGATAGATAGATACATACATACATACATAGGTAGGTAGACAGATAGATACATAGCTAGCTAGCTAGATAGATAGATAGATAGATAGATAGATATATACATACATACATAGCTAGATAGATAGATAGATACATAGCTAGATAGATAGATACATAGCTAGATAGATACATACATAGCTAGATAGATAGATAGATACATAGCTAGCTAGATAGATAGATAGATACATAGATAGATAGATAGATACATACATACATAGCTAGATAGATAGATACATAGCTAGATAGATAGATAGATCCAGAAAAGTGGAAAAAGAAAGAAAAACAAAACAAGAAGTAATAAATAAATAAATAGTTAAGATCAGTGTTTTAATGTTCAGGAGTCTGACTGATGAAGGGAAGAAGCTGTTTTTTAAATGTGTGGTTTCAGTTCTTATGGACCTGTAGCATCTTCCAGAGGGGAGAAGCTGGAACAAACGATGGTTTGGATGAGAGGGATCTTTGATTATTCTGGAAGCGCGGTTTAAGGTGCGCTCAGAGTACAGAGCGTGGACTAGGAGGAGGTGACAACCAATTATGTCAGAGGCTTTAGTGAACTCTCTATCATTTCCTTTTGATGCGACTGTCTGAACTCCCATACCAGACAGTGACGGCTCTATGATGGCTTTGTAGAAATGCACAAGCCGACGTTACATGAAACTTCTTCAGGTGCCTAAAGAAGAAGAGTCTATGTTGAGCCTTCTTGATTCTGTGAGTGATGCAGTAATTCAGCTGTATTTAAACAAAACTAGACCAAAACAGTCTTAAATGCATCCCAGATGTGTCAAACCATTCAGGTTAGATAGCCTTTGAAAAGAACTGTGGAGCCCTAGGTCTGGTTGCAACCTCTCAGCTGGGCTATTGAAGAGGATGAGGATGTAGGCCTACATGCAGTACCAATTGGTAGCACACGGGGGCAGCGTATCACAACAGGCAAAACTGAAGTAATCCACTAATCCAGACCAGATTGTTCCTCATTATGTAAACAGCACAAATACAAAATCAGAGAGTTGTGAAACAGAGTAAACCTAAAAATACATATGTATGTAATGATGAACAACGGGACAGGAATATTAGCTCCTACTGATGGACACCTGTCATCCAGAGAATCAAATAACAAATAAAGTCTTCTTCATCAGCATTTTATTACACATGGCTGATTTTTCTCCTCCCTCTGTTCTCCTTATACACCCCCCCACACACACACACACATTTGACTGTTGAATTTTGATGAACAAGTAAATAAATATACCAAGCAGAGTAAATCATGGCAAGGCTCTTTAATGTTGTAACTTTATACCATATCACAAAACATACTGCAAATAAGGCTTGACAGATGACATGTTATCAAAAAGTAATTGTAAGTGGAATGATGCAGACACAACCCTTAGATCTCGCCTCAGGAGACAGTGCTTCCTTTTGATCTATAGACCTCACATCTGAGCACCTCAGAGTAGCTCACAAACAATGTCATATAATGTCAGTGACAGGTTCATAAGTACATTTGAACCCCATTTCATAAAAAGAAGCACATACGCATATTAAATTCCCTTGTTTCATTAATCAGGTCCCTCACATCATGGAAGAGTAAACTCAAACACATCCAGTCAATAACGGAATTGCACTAAATATAAAAAAGTGTTAAACTGTTATTTCCCCAACTTGTCATAATAGCAAATATTTTAAAAATACATCCCCAATAATAAATACAGATATGATATTCCACAGCTGTTTACATTACCAGTATATACAATTCACACACAATGGGCCATGCTGCTTCAACTCAAAGAGAGCAATGTGCTACATTTCATCATAAAAATGTATGAGTAGAATGTAAAAAGAATAGAAGCTTTATATTCTGTATATTCAAGCTTTATGTGAAGTTTATCACTATGTAGCACTGAAGATCGTATTGGGACAGTAGACTCTCATGTAGCCTGACCTTTAGTCTTATGCTCTGGGAATGGAATGACAACTGATATAAACAAACAGACAGGCAAACAAACAAAACAGACAGGTAAACAAACAAACAAATGTTTTCCTCTATAGAAGTGCAAGTGAAAAGGGAACACTGTCTCCGTCTCTCTGGGCTTTATCTCCGTCACACCAAGGCCCAGAAAGAATGCTCTTTTTTAAAGAGTTTCATCTTTAAAATATGGTTCTGATAGCGATCAATAGAACCGAATAGAACCGGGCAATCAAAAAAAAAGGAAAATGTTACAACAGCACAGTTCTCAAAGCGTTTATGTTTCTCCACCAAAACACACATGTAATACGGCATCCATCAGTACTAACTGGGAAAACAAGCTTCGCCAACATCCAACACACTCCTGAATCACAAACGGATGGAACACAGACAATGGCTAGGTCATCTATAAAATATCTTCATAAAAATATATATATATCATATTTATTGTGAAACAAAACGCATGGTTTACCTACAGTATCACTGTACAAAACAATATCATTGTAGCTGTATACAGTGTGTTTATGTTTTGTGATGGTGAGGACATGTTGCCGAGGGATGGTAAGGATAATACAAAGTTTATAGTGGAATGTCCGATAAAACCAAACGGGTTGTTGTGACATGCAAATACGTTTGCTACATTCCCCCCAAACTCTTCAGCTCCATAGCAACAATTCCTTCATGACAGCTAGTGGTAAATCATACTAACTAATATACTTACTGACACTTTTAGCACATTAACATAGCCTACAAACGATCCACTGGTCTAAGCAAATGTGATTGCTAACATGGTCAGCAAAAATCAATGTAACAGCTAGTTCCACGTTCACATGTTGACTACATTTCCCATGGTGCATCAAGGTCTTTTGAGAATCACTTCAAGTTGGTGTGCAGCCGTTTTTGTGGATTATTATTTATTCATTTTGGGGGTGATTTGCAGGGATGTAGAGAATATTGTGAGAATAAATATGAGTCAGAAGAAAACCATCACTGTTTCTTAGGAGGAATATAAAAGAAAATGCATACGAAGGTGAGGCACATGTCAAACCTAATCGAGCCTTTTACACACTGAGAACTAAACATACAAGACCTCACGACACACCGCATCACTGTGCAAAAGAGACGTATTCTTATTCTGGGTTCTCACCCATTCTGCCTTTAGAACAGAAGCCACCAGGCCAGTGTGAGTTTTGTCACTTTTGCACAATCCATTTCACCATTAGAAGTCTCACCTGATGCTTCACCTTCAAATCCAACCCATGCTGATGCTTTCCTTTAGCCAACGTCTTCCCAGAAATGCCTCCGACATCAACAACAACAAAACTCAAAAAGTCATGATTAAAACAACAATTGTTCATAATTCAAATAAATGCAATAAAATTGTAACACATTCTTACTTTGCTTTAGACAATCGTGACTTTCTCAAGTTTTTTTTTTTTTGCTGCCAGTCTGTTTCTCCTGGTGACGTTGCACATTGCAGGCACAGAAGTGGCTTTATCGTGTGTGAACACATCCAGGGGGGTGATGTGCTCACTCGTCCAGACAGCAGGGTCTTGTTTACATGTGGTGCTCTTGTTTACATGTCGTGCTTTGTTTGCAACCACTTGGGGAAGGGGGAACATAATACTTTGCCATAATACACAAAAAAAAACCTGTGACAATGAGACCACAGAAATGAGAAAACAAAAATGACATTGTGATCAGATGAAATCACTGTGTTATAATGGCAGAAATGATAATATGATGATGCGGTTAACATGTAATGTAATAATACAAAGAAACCCCTAAAACCTCAAACCTAAACTCAAATAGTTGGAGTCATGCCAATGAGCGGGCCTAGTGAAGCACAACTGACCAAAAAGAAAATAAAAAAATAAACACAAAATGTCCTACATGGAAATTAAACTACTTTAGACTCATGAATTTCTCCCTTTGCTTTAACTTCTGTATAGTGTAATACTGCTGAACTAGAAGGCTAAGTGGCTAAATCCACAAGGCACAATGGATTAAGCCATTTAACACATTATTACTCCATAAAATTCTGATTTGTGGACAATTTCAGAGTCTCCTTAAGCTGCACCCAGTGCCAAACGTACAGCACATGTTCACTATCCATTTTGAATGTATTAAGTTCAGAGGTTTTTCAAAACTCCTACGAGCTTCACAAAGTAAGCGCATAAGACTGGGGAGTTTGGCACCACAAGTGTAGATGGCAAAGTTGCAACATGTTTAACATCTGACTTGCTCTAAGCAGCATGGCAGTGTGTCGCCTCTCCGCGCTCTCTACGCTCCACGAGATGTTCTCTGCGTGCCATTTTTTTGTTCCTCTCAGTACAGATTGAAATAATGGTGGAGATACAATCCAATGTCAGTTTACAAAAAGAAACATTCTGTACCTAATATAATTTAAACCAAGATAAACATTTGCGCTGACAATTTGCCATTGTCTTTCCAGGAGTAGTTTTCAAAACAAAATAAAATTGGATGCTTAAGAAGACATGTAAAAAAGTGGATGGGCAATGAAAGCAAAACAAAAGCACGTTTATGGGTCTCAGTCACTGCAAGACGGGATTTGGCCGATCAGTGTACAAAACAAAAGCACGTTTATGGGTCTCAGTCACTGCAAGACGGGATTTGGCCGATCAGTGTACAAAACAAAAATGGCATGATTGATCCAGAGAGTAAATATTCAAAGATGTCCTCAAATTCCCAAACACAATAGAAATCGGAGACAAGCCAGTCACTATGTACAGAATCTCTGAGCAGAACAGCATGAGATCCCAGCCCCCTACCCTCCCCTCGGTCACGTGTGGCTACTCAGAGCGATGCAGGACCAGTGGCGCTTAGTGCGGGCAGGCGCGGTCTGCGGCACTCCCTCAGATGAACCATTCCTTCTTGCTCTCCTCAATGGTCTCTGTGAACGGCGGCTCGGTTCCGATGATGGCTGCGTCGGCGGACTCGGACGACTCCGCCCCCTTTGCCTCATTGGTGTGGTAGGTCCCCTTATGGCGGAACATGTAGCGAATCAGGAACACCAACGTGCAGAGCACAGTGAATATCACCACGGCGATGATACCTGCACAAGGAATATGGGGAATGAATCACCACATGCTGCAGCTGGCGCCTTTAGGGAACAATGTCCTGTTTGCTACAAAGCTATATAACATACCATAAAACATCATAGAATTAATATATGAAATAATATACCATAAAAAACATCATAGAATTAATATATGAAATAATATACCATAAAACATCATAGAATTAATATATGAAATAATATACCATAAAACATCATATATATGATGTTAATATATGAAATGACAAAAGTGCATCCAGTACACAAACAAATTTTCTCTACAAAGCCTCTAAAAACAGTTTCATATTCCACATGCACACATGTATGAGAATTGATCAGTAACTAGTGGCATAATATCCACATCTTACCACATGAAATTTTTTAGAATGTAATTTTGTTTCTCATTCGTTGTATGGTGGAGGATTTTAATGATGCACTGATTAGTTTTTTATAGTACATCCTTTGTTACTAATTTCTGATTATTGCTGAGTTTCTGTTTCATTTTTTATAGTACATCCTTTGTTACTAACCTCTGATTATTGCTGAGTTTCTGTTTTATTTTTATAGCACATCCTTTGTTACTAACCTCTGATTATCGCTAAGTTTCTGTTTTATTCTTTATAGCACATCCTTTGTTACTAACCTCTGATTATTGCTGAGTTTCTGTTTTATTTTTTAATAGTACATCCTTTGTTACTAACCTCCGATTATTGCTGAGTTTCTGTTTTATTTGTTATAGCTCATCCTTTGTTACTAACCTCTGATTATCGCTAAGTTTCTGTTTTATTCTTTATAGCACATCCTTTGTTACTAACCTCTGATTATTGCTGAGTTTCTGTTTTATTTTTTAATAGTACATCCTTTGTTACTAACCTCCGATTATTGCTGAGTTTCTGTTTTATTTGTTATAGCTCATCCTTTGTTACTGTACTAACCTCCAATTATTGCAGAGTGTGTTTTATTTGTTATAGCTCATCCTTTGTTACTAACCTCCGATTATTGCAGAGTTTATGTTTTATTTGTTATAGCTCATCCTTTGTTACTAACCTCCGATAATTGCTGAGTTTCTGTTTTATTTGTTATAGCTCATCCTTTGTTACTAACCTCCGATTATTGCTGAGTTTCTGTTTTATTTGTTATAGCTCATCCTTTGTTACTGTACTAACCTCCGATTATTGCTAAGTTTCTGTTTTATTTGTTATAGCTCATCCTTTGTTACTGTTACTAACCTCCGATTATTGCAGAGTTTCTGTTCTATTTATAGCTCATCCTTTGTTACTAACCTCCGATTATTGCCGAGTTTCTGTTTTATTTGTTATAGCTCATCCTTTGTTACTAACCTCCGATTATTGCAGAGTTTCTGTTGACTGCATCTGGTATGACCCTCTCTTCGTTAAACGGGAAGCCAGGACCTGTTGAGAAGTGTTGCAAATGACATGATTGAGAAGTGTTGCAAATGACATGATTGAGAAGTGTTGCAAATGACACGAAGCACTTTTATGGTTTCATCAGCACAGACACATGTCACGGTAAATAGATGAGGAATGAGACCCACTCTGTCATGTTGAATGGATTGAAGTAACCGTGTTCATATTCTGACAGGTTTGTAGGCTATAGCTGTTAGAGAGATCAGACAGGGTCCGCTTCCTACTCTGTCACCTCAATATGCACAGGGCCTCAAGCTGTGCCAGTACATCACATTTTATGCACGCAGGCACACACACACACGTACACATAAATGCACCCACACACACACACGCACACACAGACGTGCACACAGACACACCCACACCCACACACACCAGCTGGCTGCCAGTAATCTGATGTGATGCAGTGATCCATCTCTAACAGTCACTAACGGTGCAGTGGCATAAGCTACATTTCATAGAAAGAGGGGAAATGCTGAGCTCTTGTTTTATCACTCTGACCGCTCATTTATTCCCTGTACACTGAGTATGGCATACATACACATGCTGACAGTCCTCTGATTGGTTCTGCAGCCACACGAAAAGCATGACAAAGCATACTTTGTATTTTGTAAATGTGTTATATTTTGACCAAGAAACTTATTCTGAGACAATGACTGTAAATCTTCTGTTGAAAATGCCACTCAAGTTCAAGCCCTCCTGCTAATACTAAAGGCTGCAGAGTGAGCAAAGAACATCTCTGCACTGCACGCCGTTCTGATTCCAGCTGCAGACGCAGCATCAGCAATAGTTAGTGGCTTGTGTTATTGCCCACAAGGGAAATATTAGAGCAATCTCTGTATCTCTGAATCTTCTAAGACCTATAATTTAATTCAGAAAGTCTTTTATACAATTATGACATAAATATAACAAATATATATTCCATAATTCTAAATCTACGTATAACATCAAAATAACATTGCATTTTTAAGTACTTGATCGTGTTTTTACATCTACTTGTTTACTTTACCGTCAAAGCCTGTAAATAATTCTGATTTCCCTCACTGAAGGCTTGTAGAGCTCACACCTACTGTGTTCTCAACAGCCTTCTATCTATAATAGATACTTTTGGTAAGACCTTTTCTATCTATAATAGATACTTTTGGTAAGACCTTTTCTATCTATAATAGATACTTTTGGTAAGACCTTTTCTCGTGATGCTCTTACCTCCGTCCACATGCCAGGGGTCTGTTGCGGCGGACATCGGTGGGATGGTGAGGGGGGACGCGCCGCAGTTGGACTCGACAAGCTTGCCCAGGTGGGAGACGGGCGCGGGATCGTGAGACCTCAACGCTGCCTTCAGAGGAGCGATGCTGTTGAACTGCACTCGAGACAGACAGCCCACGAAGCCCGGCGTGTTGTACTTCTCAATCAGGACCGGGTCGATCTTGCCAGTTTCTACAGAGATAGAGAGATAGAGAGAGAGAGAGAGAGAGAGAAGGAGAAAGAAAGACAAGTGAGAGGATTAAGAGTCAGCAAATCAACACATCAAAATCTTCTTAGCGTAAATCTCAGACGACCAAAAGTTGCATGTGTGAAAATAAGCCTATGGTGATGAATTTGATTAAATATTATGATTCTGTTTACTGAAAGTGGAACAAAATATAATGTTCATTCTGACCCAATTGTTCCTCATTATGTAAACAGCACAAATACAAAATCAGAGAGTTGTGAAATAAACCTAAAAATACATACAGTATGTACGTAATGATAAACAACGGTACAGGAATATTAGATCCTACTAATGGACACCTGCCATCCAGAGAATCAAATCTTCTTCACCAGCATTTTATTACACCTGGCTGTTTTTTCTACCCCTCTGTTCTCCTTATACACCCCACACACACACACAATCCACACACACACACACTCACACACTGTAAACTCTCCTGACATCCAAGCGCAGCTTGAAAGGGAGGATGGAGCTCAAACACAACACAGTCCCAGCAGACAGAGCCGCACAGTGCAGGGGAGTCAGCCCGACACGGCTGCATCAAACACACTCCTCGCACACTCGCTCCATCGACACGGCTGCATCAAACACACTCCTCACACACTCGCTCCATCGACACGGCTGCATCAAACACACTTCGCACTCGCTCCATCGACACGGCTGCATCAAACACACTCCTCGCACACTCGCTCCATCGACACGGCTGCATCAAACACAGTCCTCGCTCCCATCGACACGGCTGCATCAAACTACCTTGTCCTCGTCCCTTGTACCTTGTCCTCGTCCCTTGTACCTTGTCCTCGTCCCTTGTACCTTGTACCTTGTCCTCGTCCCTTGTACCTTGTACCTTGTCCTCGTCCCTTGTACCTTGTACCTTGTCCTCGTCCCTTGTACCTTGTACCTTGTCCTCGTCCCTTGTACCTTGTACCTTGTCCTCGTCCCTTGTACCTTGTACCTTGTCCTCGTCCCTTGTACCTTGTACCTTGTCCTCGTCCCTTGTACCTTGTACCTTGTCCTCGTCCCTTGTACCTTGTACCTTGTCCTCGTCCCTTGTACCTTGTACCTTGTCCTCGTCCCTTGTACCTTGTCCTCGTCCCTTGTACCTTGTACCTTGTCCTCGTCCCTTGTACCTTGTACCTTGTCCTCGTCCCTTGTACCTTGTCCTCGTCCCTTGTACCTTGTCCTCGTCCCTCGGCCCTGTCCTCGTCCCTTGTACCTTGTCCTCGTCCCTTGTACCTTGTCCTCGTCCCTTGTACCTTGTCCTGCGTCCCTTGTACCTTGTACCTTGTCCTCGTCCCTCGGCCCTGTCCTCGTCCCTCGGCCCTGTCCTCGTCCCTTGTACCTTGTACCTTGTCCTCGTCCCTCGGCCCTGTCCTGCGTCCCTTGTACCTTGTACCTTGTCCTCGTCCCTTGTACCTTGTCCTCGTCCCTCGGCCCTGTCCTCGTCCCTTGTACCTTGTACCTTGTCCTCGTCCCTTGTACCTTGTACCTTGTCCTGCGCCCCTCGCCCCTGTCCTCAGCCCTGTACCTTGTCCTCGTCCCTTGTACCTTGTACCTTGTCCTCGTCCCTTGTACCTTGTACCTTGTCCTCGTCCCTTGTACCTTGTACCTTGTCCTCGTCCCTTGTACCTTGTACCTTGTCCTCGTCCCTTGTACCTTGTACCTTGTCCTCGTCCCTTGTACCTTGTCCTCGTCCCTTGTACCTTGTACCTTGTCCTCGTCCCTTGTACCTTGTACCTTGTCCTCGTCCCCCTCGGCCCTGTCCTGCGTCCCTTGTACCTTGTCCTGCGTCCCTCGGCCCTGTCCTGCGTCCCTCAGCCCTGTCCTGCGTCCCTCGGCCCTGTCCTTGTACCTTGTACCTTGTCCTGCGTCCCTTGTACCTTGTACCTTGTCCTGCGTCCCCAGTGAAGTGATCATGGCTGACCGCCACTGACGGACTACCAGCCGTGCCCCTCAAAGCAAAAGCATTTCCAGCCTCCCAGATTTGATTCTCAGAGATATCTACGTCAAGGCCACAGTGTATCTCTCTGTGGAACTCTTCCCTTTCTCTCGTTCTCCCCCCTCTCCGTCTCTCTCTCTAGCTCCCCCTCTTCTTTCCTCTCCCAGTAAGCCACTATTTCAGAGGTACCAGGGGCCTGGGGATGACGACGCTCTGGCAATCTGGGACACGACTGTTGAGCTGAGGTACCGTGAGTGCCTCCCTTCTTCCTCTTTCAAAGTGAGACACAAAATGGCAGGCTTCTCTTTTCTTTCTCCCACAGGATGTCTCATTTGATGCTTGCTCTCGTCTGTTTGCCTTTTTTGCGGTCTGCTGGGGCATCTCTCAGTTCCCGGCCTTTCAATGTCATCGCTCAAATTCATCTGCGTTGTGGGAGAGTCAAAGACCACCCGGCAGCGCCGAACAATTTACCCGTCTGTTGTTCAAAATGGTTGTTCCTCTCATGAGTACATCTGGACGCCGTGGGCAGGGCCTCTGCCTTCTCCAGACAAATGACCTCTGTCTAATGAATAACAGACGTGCAGGTCGATGAATGCATACATTCAGATGAGAAATTAATATGTCTGGTGCTCTTCAACAAACACCCCATCAGAACACACAAGCCCTCTAAAGCTGTAGAATGTGGAACATTCAGCCCTTTAAAGCCGTAGAATGTCAAATGTTAAAGTGCGTATGTCAGGTTAAAAAACATTTTTGACAAATGAAGGGACATGAAGCAAGATAGTAGTGAGTAGTGATTTTTCTTGAAAATTCAACTTTAAATACAATAGAACAATATTTACAGTTATTTTTATAACTGAATTTATGAACATTCCAGGAAACATTCCAGACACAATGATGACCTCATAAGAGGGAGTCCAGCAAAGTTGGTCAATTAAAACACATGGGATAAGGGATCATACAATAGGTTTTTTTACACTGATGAGGCCAAAAACATGACTTCATTCCAGTATGTCATGCTAGAGTCTACTACCTGCCTGACATAAAAATATCCTGATGCATATTTTCTTTACTGGCAACCATTATTGATCTTACTCACACCCCTAATCAATTTCTCACTGATGATTTGATGGCCATGATTTACCTGATTTAAATTTTGTAGCCTATTCGTCTTTACTGTGTCCCTGCCAGTCAGGCTCATGCTTATGAACCACTGGTATGTCATAAAGAACATTTTTGGCCTTATCAATGTAAAAGAAAATGCAGTTAAAACCCATTCTCCCCTAAGCTCAACTTTGCTGGACTCCCTCTCATGAGGTCATCACTGTGTCTGGAATGTTCATAAATTCAGTTATAAAAAGAACTGTAAATATTGTTCTATTGTATTTAAAGTTGATTTTTCAAGAAAAATCACTACTCACTACTATCTTGCTTCATGTCCCTTCATTTGTCAAAAAATGTTTTTAACCTTACATACGCACTTTAAAGCTGTAGAATAAGGAATGTTAAAGCTGTAGAATGTGGAATGTTAAAGCTGTAGAATGTGGAATGTTAAAGCTGTGGAATGCGGAACTTTAAAGCTATAGAATGTGGAATGTTAAAGCTGTAGAATATGGAACTTTAAAGCTATAGAGTGTGGAATGTTAAAGCTGTAGAATGTGGGATATTCAGAGGGACTGTCCATAAACACAGAGCACATGCATGACGCAGCACAAGTGTTGCAGGGAGACACATGCCAAGTAGATGTTAATGATGACTCAGACTTGAACTCAGTGGTCCCCTGTAGTCCACAGATAGGAAAGAAAACAATCTCACAAGATATTTCTAGAACTCTGCTACCACCACAACACCACCAGTAGGACACAGAATCTACTGTATATAGTTCTCATAACTACCTATATACTCTAAAGATCTACAGTATATAGGTCTCATAACTACCCTATAGGCATATCTCAACTGTACGAGGCGCCTGGATCAGGGCAGTCTGTGCAGTACAGTATGTTAATCTCCTGAGCAGAGCACACGGCTGTTATCACGGCCTGGTGAGGGAGCATAGCAGTCCCTACGGGCTCGAGGAGAGCGAGTCGGAACACAGATGATGGGTCAGAGCGAGGTGACCGGGTTGTGAAGCGGACACATCCCGTAGGACGGACGCCAAAATAGACCGCGTGCTAAACCTGACTCCAGGCTTCCTCCTGCTGTCTCAATGCCTTTCAAGTAGCTTCTCATGGTCTGGCTGTATCCAGTCCCCCTCTCCACAGTGCCACAGGGGCAATCGGAGAGGAATATATATATTGTTTTAAAGGGGAGTTTGGCCTATTTTCTTTTGATGCCGAACAGATCAAATGAACAGGCAGCCTACTTCTCCAGCTTGGCCGAGCTACAAAGACAATCGCCACCAAGTGCTAATTATTCCATTTAGATATCAATCGCGTAATAAATATTAATGGGCTAGCGTGTTCACAAAGAGGACTGTAATTAATATGCGTGATGTAAATGCACACGGCTCCTAGATACTGGCACAAAAGAATACACAGAGAGAGGAAAGAGAAAGAGAGATATAAAGTGCGCATGTATAAACATGTAGATTAAACTTATGAGTCTTATGTATGCAGTGCTTGTTATTCAGGTTATCTCTGCATTAAGGCACCACTCTCAACACTCACATTAGTGTTTGACCATCTCGGAGATTTCCATGATTCAGCTCTATTGGCAGTGCGCAGAGAAAATTAATCATTCATAGCAAATTCATAGGAGTATTAGGACAAATTAGCCTCCGGAGGCTCAGTTATACAAGATACGAGCTCACTGCAGCAGATCTCCCCCTCTCTCAGATCTGCTGTGCCGTGCCGTGCCCACCACACCACACCCTTTTCCATTAGCCTGCTATGATTAAGATCACTATGCATTAATGCCAGACCCCACTCTGCTCCGGGGATGCTGCACGCATTTAGGACCTCGCCCATAAATGACTGCCTTTCCCCTGATAGAGCTTCCATATGCCAGGCAGACGCTCCCGAGCCTGCGAGGGACGATTACCCGCGAGTGCAGCGACATGCGGTACATACAGAACATTCTGGGCAGGCAGTGAGGAGGACAGCCTCCTATTCTCTTCCACATGGGCGCAGACCAGGCTCGGCTCAACAGTAAGAGCACCACAAAGACTCCTGGCTGAATGTCCTGGCTGTTGCATGAACAGCAATCAAAGCCTGTTTCTGGGTTCCTCGTCCAGGCTCTGATGAAGGCAGATATCTTTGAGTGGAAGCCTGGCGCTTTGGAGCTCCCAGCATGATCTGTGGATGAACTCCTGACAATTGCATTTAAAGCCTTTTCAGGCTTGTTCATCGTCCCAGGGGCCTGAGGTGCTTTCAGTAGCCCTGGGGCATTATGACAGGGGGTAATTAGATTGAGGGCAGAAACAGGCAGCAGGGGGCTTTATATGTGATCTGACCTGTGGACACTGCTCCATATGGGGGGTGGGGGGTGCACTGGTAGCCCTGGAAAGAGATGCACCCAGAATGCAACAGCTCGAGAGAGGAGCTATCCAACAGAGGAGACATCACACAGGGATGGAGAGAGGCATCACACAATCCTCCCTCACAATAGCAATGACAGCAGCCATTGTGCAGCGGCACACAGTTTGGAGGCTCCTTTCCCCCTCACAACCTGCCGTTATCCCCTGGTTCACACCAGTGCATACTAAAACCACCAAGCAAACCATGTGGTAAAAACAAGAGCCAAATCCACTTCCACT